>NC_083680.1:695000-995000 GCF_030384665.1 Lodderomyces elongisporus | reverse complement strand
ATCTGTACCCTTATGATCAAGCGGTTGAGTAGCTTCCTCATTAAATAATTTTGATTGATTTTCACACCAAAAAAAAAAGAGAAAAAGAAAAACAAAGAAAAAGTTTGTCATAACAATTTACAACTTGTACCCAAATGACGTACCAACGTCACAACACTGTTGGTTTCAGCATTCAATGTGCCAGATTAAAACTGTTTGAATATAATTACAAATGCTGGCACTAGTGAAGCTTGCTAGGTAGGGTGCTATCTTATTTTCAGTGCACAACAACAACAGCAGCAGCAGCAGCAGCAGCAGCCGCACCAACCGTTGATTTATTCCTTTTTTTTTGTATTCAAGATTCAATTGTCTATATGACACTTGTGCGATGGTAGATCAAGAAAGAGATTCACATCTATAAAACCAAGAGCATTCCAGATTTTTATCAAACAAACAAAAAACAGACATTAAAGCAAAACCATAGTTTTCTTTTTTTATTTTTTTGTTTCTTCTTCTTTTTTTTTCCAAGAATGGTTTACTACTTTTTGTCAAAGACTAAATCACTGCTGTTGAGCAATAAGAAAAGCAGTTCGCCATTTTCTGCCGATGAGGAAGATGTCGAACCTCAACAAACCATTGAGCATACAATATTTATGGGTAAAGATAAATTTGAAAACGACCACTTGTTAAAACATTCTCATCCACAGAATATTTGGTTCCACGTTGACAATTTGTCCTCTGCTCATGTATATCTTCAGCTCACTTCTGAGGAACTATGCTCCAATACTCCAAACTCGTACCCTTCAAACCTTTCATCATTCCCCAGTTTTCATATTAATGAAACACTACTCAACCAGTTGGCACAACTTACAAAGTCCAATAGTATAAAGGGAAACAAAATTAATAATGTAACTATTATTTATACACCAGTGGAGAATTTGCACCATGATGGAACCATGGACGTTGGCACAGTATCGTATAAAAATCCCAAATTAGTGCGACGTGTTCATGTTCCAAAAAAGGAGAATGCCATTCTAAATGCATTGAAAAAGACTCAACAGGAAGTATCTATGGATGTGTTTATAGCCGATCAAGAAAGTATTAAAAAGCAAGTAAAAAACATGGAGAAAAGTGGGATGCTGAAACAGTTGGATAAATGGGCAATGCAAGAACAAGAGCAAAGATTAGAAGAAGAAGAAGAAGCAAAAGGGAGGAAGAAAAAAGGTGGAAGGAAATTGAAAGGTGATCCATATGCAGATTTGTTTACTGAGGAAAACGTAGCAAGTTCTCGTGGCTTTGACGAGGATGACTTTTGGTAGAAATCATTACCATATACTCTTATCACCAACAGCAATAGCAATAACCACTGAATCATCAATATAATAGATATTAACAAACAGCTGCTGATTTTTGACTAGATGTTATGAAAAAACGAGTTTATTTGTAAAGTTTACTTAGTATACCAATTAGAGCCAAATAAACGGAGAAGAAATGGGGTAGACAATAAAAGACTCCGTCATATCCAAGTCCCGTTAACTTCCAATAGATCTTGTCGCCCTTTTAACTGCTCTTTTTTTTTTTTTTACTCTAGTACTTGACCATAAATCATACTCTCAAAGCTAAGTTCCCGAACCCTTGAACTTTCCAGTTTCCAGACTGAATACGTTCAACTTTGAAAAAATTAAAGGTAAATTCCGTTCTAAATGTTCATAGATTATCAACGTCATTGAACATTTGCTTTTAAATGACATATCGAATGATTATAATGGAAAAATTTAATAAACAGAAGAAGAAGAAGGCAATATGTATATATATATAAGTAGAGCAAAAAGGAATTGTTTTTATATTTTCTTCAGACTCACCAATTCTATACAAAAATCATTGAAAAATTAACTTCTTTATTGCATTGAATGAATATATATATATATATATATATACGTACATATACATAAATATAGATAAAAAAAGACGGACAATACATTATTCCACTCCCCACTCAACTCTTTTGCTTTCTTCTCAGCATTATTTCTTCCTTCGTCATTGTCCCCTCCTTTATTCTTTCCGCAAATTATCATAAACTTCATGTCTCTGCATAGATTCATTTTCAAATACTTTCATTGTCATTTGCTTCTTAAACTCTTCTTCTTTTTCCTCCTCCTTTTCCTCTTCGTTTATTCATGTCGCTTAATTCAGTTAAAATATTCTTTAAGCATCCAAGTTGACTGGGAAAGTACCGGCACTTCTTTGGTCATCCCACTTCTCAACCCATGCAAGAGGACACAATGAAGTGAACGTCTTGAAGAATAACTGACATGGCTCAAAGTCTTCACCTTTAGCATTTATACATTTGTGGTAATCGATATATGTTTGAGCACAGTGCTTGGATTGGTTCTGGTTAGGGAATCTTGGGTCGAATTGTGGAGTCTCGAACTTGAATGTAGCTGCGTCAATTGGCATCTTGGAAATAGTTTATATATAGAAGTGGCTCTTTTCTTTTTTGACTGTGTAGTTGACTTGTGTCGTTAGTCTTGTTATGATGTGAGTGGATGAGAGAGAGAGAGAGAGAGTATATAAATATACAAAAGTCGTTGTATCGATGATGAAAAGATTGGGTCGCTTGTGTTTTTCTTCTCAGTGGTTGGTAGAAAATTATATGTAATGGTAGCGTCTTCACCTATGTGAATAGAAAAAAAAAAGCAAAAAAAAAAGCAAAAAAAAAGAATCAGTCCACCACCCACCTAGATAGATGTCAGTTGGTTAGTCCAGTGCGGCTCAGAACAACTCATTGACAGTTTGACTTTCTGCTATTGGACACTATCTTTTCTTAAGTACTGCATACAGGTGATATACACATATACACGCACACACAGATATAAACATTTACACAGCTACAAACATATGCATTTAAATTACCAAGCAAATACATCTATAATATCAAAATATGATATATCGATCTTTTACCCGATGTGATTAGCTCAGTAAACCGGTATAAGTCGATAACTTGATAATGGGGAGGGGAAGTAGAAGGACGTATTGGAAAAGGTAGACCGGAGATAAAAGACAAGATCGTTAACTAGGATGGATGTCAGCTTTTTGACCTTGATTGCATTACATGATTTTGCTGGAGAGCTTTGGAAATGAACTGTAGGAAAGAAAAGAGGGAAGGAGTCTTTGAATATATGGCCCTTGACCACCTTTATCTTTTTTTAGCTGGTCTCGCTATTATATTGAAGACCTGCTTATTCGAATGCTATGGACTATTCGCAATTTCCTAATAAGATATGAATTAGTAATAATATGCACTGGATCATTCCTTAAATCATGAAAGTAACTCGAATTTTTATTTGGCCATTTCAAAGCTCATAAATTTGCATTTTTGTAATGGTTTAGCACATGTAATCTAAGTTTAGACCGTGGGTAATGAATTGTTTTGTTTTTGTTCCACTGGAATGATTCTTGTTCACAAGGGTTACCAATATAATGATTCGACATCGAAAACTCCACCTAATGTTCTTGTCTTGTTTGTTTGTTTTTTTTTTCAAAATTTTTTTCAATTCTTATTCTTTTGTTGTATCAACTTTGTATCGTCCATGTCGTATCCAAATGCTGTTTCAAATCACTCAGACTCAAGATGACATACAATACTGGTAAATCGTAAGTTTTTCCACCTCTAATTTCCTGCCTTGCCTTCTCCTTCTCTTTCTCCTTTTCTTTCTCTTCCTCAAGCTCATTAGCAGCAACGTTCAAAACGTTTATTGCTTCCCCTTCCTTCATCTTTGTTTCATCTCCTCCTTTATCTTCCGTATCTTCGATCTTCCTCTTCTTTTGGTACGGATATACTTTTGTCAGGTACTTCAAGAGTCGATTGTACTGATAAAGTTTTTTATTTCCTTGTGATTTGACAATCTCAACAATGGATACAAGCTTTTGAATGTCTCGACTAAATCCTTTCAACAAAATCACACCATCTTTACTCAGCGATTCCTTTGAATCCACATTAGAAGTTGTCAATTCTTTCTTGGCGTCAAAGGGCAAGAGTTTGGTGGAAGATTGAATTTTGGAAACAGTTGACTTCATTGAATCATTCCGGCTGATTTCCATAAATTCAAATTTGATATCTTTGTCGTGAATCTTTATTTTAAGGTCTGCTAAGATTTTGTGAGCAAACTGGTCTTTTTGCAATTGCAAAGATTCACGTGTTTCTGGAGTGGGAGAAGGCAGAGTCATTCTAGAACATTCGTATACAATTGTGTCAAAATGGTGACAAAATTTAGGTTGCAAGTTTTGATTTTGTTTTTATTTTCTAGGGTTAAGTTATGAGTTTAACTATGAATTTAATTTTGTTGTTGATGGTGATGAGAAAGATGATTTTGTGAATTCTGGTTGCAAAGATGTACAAACAGTTAGCGTAAGACGCGCAGAAAAAAATATTCACATACATAAAGAAATGCAAGTACTTCGAATTCCAAAAGTAGTCAACTCCATCAACTCCATCAACTCCATCAACTCCATTAACGTTTTTTTCATCCGTCCACCTATAAATAATGCTGAGAAACAGATTAACAAAAAAGTCCAATATATTTATATATATATATATAATGATTATTTAAATTTTAGTACTAAAAAAAAATGCGGAATTTCTTTAAACTGACTGATTTGCAACCTCTGGGTAGAAGGAAAGAAGGAAAAAATCACATCAAAACTCAAAATTGAAGCACAGACATAGAACCTTTCTAATTCATAACTGTATCCTCCGAGATATCCTCTGGATTTTTCACAATGTCGCTATTTTCTTCTCTACACCTGTCTTTTTCTTCCACTTGGTAACATGAACCATCTTTAGAATTTTCACCTGTACCCTCAGTATCATCATTGATTTTCATAGCAGGATCTGTGCCGTTCTGGTCGCCGTGCTTTTCAACTGCACCACTATTCAACGAGTTATCATCGGTACTAATTTCAAAATCAGTTGAAATTGGCGTGTCACCATCCAGCTCTTTTTTCAAATCTGTTTCCTCATCTGTCAACCCCCCATCACGGTGCTTACAATAATCAATACCATTTCCATTTCCATTGTCATGGCCATTGCTATTCCCCTCGTCATTGTCAATTCTATCGACATTGCCAATGCTATTCCCATCGCCATCGTTATTGCCGTCTCCGCTTTCCAACATCGTTTCGTCTTCAATTGTATTTGTAACATCCTTTTCTTTTTCCACTTCATTCTGTCCAACAACTCCTTTACAATCTACTCCTCCAGGAAAGTCTTCGTCTTGTCTCACATTGACAATATCATGTTCCATCATCGGCTCAGACGCTGCAACTGTCCCTTCTTTCCAACTAATCTCATCACTAACAACGGGTTTCTCAACCTCATCAACCTCGTCAACCTTGATCTCATCGTTTGATGTTGGGGGCAGTTTAGTTGACCTATTATCATTTCTAGTAGTCGAAGCAAAAGATGAACGCAAAGAATTTCTATAAGACGATCTCAACGAAGTGTTGGCACTCGAACTCATAATCCTTGTAGTAGAGTCCAAGTCACCAAACCGATTCGAAGTCGACAAATCAATATCACCAAAAAAGCATGGCTTGCACAAGACATTTTGCTGCACCAACTTCAACCTATTTTTGGCAAACAGTGAGGTATTCAAGTTTTGAAAAGCTTTGTTGCGTTTGCGCATGGAAGACATTGACGAGGAAGTATGCGTGGTAGAATTATAGCCTTCAGGTGCTATAGGGTAAAACTGCAGCGGTCGCTGTTGCGGCATCTGCATCTGCATTTGCATTTGCATCTGTATTGGCCGTTGTTGTACTGGTTGAACATAGTGGATATTACTATACCCCCCAATATGCCCCATGGCTTGTTTATAAGGGGTAACATAACCACTAGGATGCAATTGAAACACATTTCCTTTAGCGTCAACTAATTTAGCAGGAGTATAGTTTATACTGGATGTCAGATCATTATAAGATAACGAATTCAATTCATTGCTACCACCAACGCCTCCAACGTTATCTGTAGCAGCCGCCGCCGCAGCAGCAGCAGCAGCACTTGCACTGTTACCACCTAAATGAGGCTTTCCCAGCAAACATATTTCAGCACCGAAAGTCAACTTCTCCCGACCACGAATCAATTCTTTCACTTCGGGGTCAACACTCTCTACATCACTATAATTACCACCATTATTGTCACCATTGTTACATCTGGATCTGGAACTCTTGTCCTTGTTCTTTTTTCTGAACCGATTCTTCTTTTTGCCACTAACATCAGCGGAAGCATTTACGTTGTCCATGGGCATCTGCAGACTAGTTTGACGTCCCTTAAGCGTATGTGATGCAGTTGAAAACGCGTCTGTATCCATAATTTAACACCTCAAAGAGTAAAAGGGGATATGTGCAATCGAGGGCAAATGCAAAGCAAGTGGAATACAAGTTGGAAAGGACAAGGGCGGGGGTAATGAACCAAATGTGTAAGCAATGCTTTTTTTATCAATTGTTTTGAATAATGCTATTGAAACGTATGTCTTCTTCTTCTTCTTCTTCTTCTTCTTCCTTTTCTTCTACTTCTTCTTCTGTTTCTTTCTAATTCGATAAAATTTTTTAAATGGGGAAACAAGCTTGAGAGCTTGGTAAATTAGCAAATTTATTGCACCTGAGTTTTATGAGCGAAATTATGTGTTTTTGGATTAAACCATCATTCAATCATCAATCTTCTTTTTCTTAAAAAAATCAATAAAAGAAAGGAAAATCTGAACAGAAAAACCTTTAAATCAATGGATTATACAACCAAGAAGGTTTACTAAAGTATCGATGGCAATACCTTCCCCATCTTTATGATTGATTTTGTTTTGTCGTCTTTTTCTCTTTTTTTTTTTTTGGAAAAAATAAAATGGAGAAGTTGGAGAGATTTGTCTCCGTATTCTCTTTTCATTTCCTAGTCGATTCATTCCAATTCTTTATATCTTGTACACTCTCAAACACAGACACACACGCATATTCCTTCCTTCCTTCCTTCCACCATTTTGGCAACACAAGACCACTAAATCAAGCGTAATGCCAATAGGAACAAAACAAAAGAAACAAAACAAAAAGCTTGTACCATCAATCGTTGTTTGTCAAGCACACAAAAAATTAGAGATCAAAAAAAAATAAAAAAGAAAAAGAAAGATTGAAGAAACAAAAGAATCTGAAACTGTAAGTTATGAATCATAGATCATGCATTTTTTGTTATGAGTAAAGTAATAATGTGCTATCAGCAGACGGAGCTTGACATATTTTAAGTTGTAGTGCTATCGTGTAGTTTCCTTAATTCTATATATTGTAGATTTCATGGGGTAAGCCTAGAGAAAAGGAAAGGAAAGAAGGAGAAAGAGAAGAAAAAGAAAGAGCAACAGAGAGACAAAGTGGCAGAAACAATTGAGGCGTGCGTATTTTGTTGCAAAGAAAGACCCAAAATAAAAAAGGACCTAAAAAAAAAACAAGTAAGAATTAACCACGTAAATGGAGTATAGTCGGTAGCACTCAATTCCTTTATATTTTAAAAAAATGGGAGATCACAACTATATACAAAAAAAAACAGAAAAATGTATAGAGTTTAATGTCAAGGTATGTTTCGGATTCGTGTTAGCTAATAGCGATGAAATCAGCTATTAAAGGTATCGAACGTTGCACGCTACTTGAGCAAGACATGACAAACGATATTTTTTTGTAATGGATATATCCACGGGAATTGTTTAATACAATCACAACCAAATCACGCTTAGCAATCTTTATACAGGGTCATATTGTATTCACCAACCTATTTTTAATTTTTTTGTACTCATGTTCTGGATGAACAATAGAATAAACAATATTAGCATTGTATCTTGTTATTGTTTTATAACTGTTGAAAATTAGATATACAATCTAATGATATTTATTGGTAATGCTATAAAAGCCGGAAATAATGCCCTGTTCAGGAGAAAATTACCACTTCGCTATTAAAAATTTAGCTTTTCCCCGACCGTTAGACTACAAAAACCATGACTTTGCTGATATACACTACTTAATGGCTTGACGTCTCTACTATTATTCAAATGCTTTCTTTATTGTTGCAACAAAGTTGCTTTTCGTTTTTCCACAAGACGTTGTTCAGTTTTAATCAATTGTAATTGTTCCTGGTTAAGCACAAAAAAAAAAAACCCTCGGCATTTTCCGGCGGCAAAGCCACCCCACACGCACAAAAACAAACACAAACCCAAGAAACAGAAAACAGACACTTATACAAATACGCACACACCCATGATATCCCTGCCTTCTCCCCCACCCTATACTTAATCTCCAACATAGACACACACACACACTCTCTCTCCCTTTCATACATTCTCCCTCCGTTGTTGTAAATCTTTCCAATATTCCATTTTTTTCAACACTCACTATTCTCTTTTATTTTCCTTCTCATTTTTTCTTACCCTTACCCTCTCCCCACCCTTCTTCTTCTTCTTCTTCTTCTTATTCCTTCTTTGCTCTATAAATAATACATGTACAAAGGCTTGATCAGATCAATTGTCAAGCCAGTCCCATTTTTTAAAAACCCAATTTCTTGTCAGTTAAACCGTTTAATTAGCACTAGCTCACCCAAAATGTCACCACCATTCAAATACGAACAACCAGAACACAAGTTGACCTTGATCCCAGGTCCCATTGAGTTTAGCGACGATGTTCTTGCATCAATGGCTACTCCCTCGCAAGCACACACTTCACCTGAATTTGTTTCCACTTTTCAATACGTTTTGAAAGGCTTGCGTAAATTATTCAAGTCCACCGACCCAAAGTCACAAGGTTATGTTCTTAGTGGTTCAGGTACTTTGGGATGGGATATTGCTGCTTCAAACTTGATAGTTCCAGGAGATAAAGTCTTGGTCTTGTCCACTGGGTTTTTTAGTGACTCATTTGCTGAGGCATTGAAGGTTTACGGTGCCGATGTTGACGTTATTACTGCTCCAGTGGGAGACGTTGTCGCATTGGACAAAGTCAAAGAGCAATTGCAAAAGGAAAAGTATACTGCCATCACTATTACCCATGTTGATACATCTACTTCAGTTGTGAGTGATGTCAAGGCAATTAGTGAGATTGTTAAAGAAGTTAGTCCTGAAACATTGATTGTTGTTGATGGGGTTTGTTCCATTGGTGTTGAAGACTTGGAGTTTGACAAATGGGGTATTGATTTTGCATTAACTGCATCCCAAAAAGCCATTGGCGTTCCTGCTGGCTTATCCATTTTCTACATTAGCGAGAGAGCATTGGCAAAGGCTTTGAACAGAGAAAAGGAAACAACATTCTTTGGCTCATTGAAAAGATGGACTCCAATCATGGAGGCTTACGAGCTGGGCAAGCCAGCATATTTTGCTACTCCAGCAGTGCAAACTATTACTGCCTTGAAAACATCGTTGGAAGAGATTTTCTCCAAATCATTGGATGAAACAATTGCACACCAAGCAAAGACTTCTGATGAGTTTAAGCAAAACCTCAAGAACTTGGGATTGACTATTGTTCCTGTGAATGAAAAAGTTGCTGCACATGGTTTGACTGCAGTCTACTTCCCTGAAGGCATTGAAGGTCCTGAATTGTTGAAAAAGTTGGCAGAAAAAGGTTTTGTTGTTGCTGGAGGTATTCACAAACAATTGGTGGGCAAGTACTTTAGAGTGGGCCACATGGGCTACTCTACATATGCTGGCCACATCCAAAAGTTGAGCAAAGCTCTTGAAGAGTCGATAAAAGAATTGAAACAATAAGGTTAGTCAAAACTTAGAATCTATATCTGCGTCCTTATTTTCTTGGAATGAGAAAAAAATAAAGGGAGAGAAAATGGAACCAAAAAAATAAAGTGGAAATTATTTACTCAACATTGTACCAAATCGAAAGCTTATATTAAATGTAGCATGTCTTGCTTCCATGTATTCCAAGTCTAGTTTGTACAATTTTCTCTATTTCCTTATTCTTTCTCTTTCTCTTTTTTCTTTTTTTTTCTATCAATTCTTTTCCTTATTACTCATTGCAAAGTACTGCAAAAATTGTAAAATGTCTGAGGTCCGAGGTCCTAGAGTCTAGGTACGATGTAATAAGTAGGAGACTAAAGATATGGGGGGAGTGTGAAATGATCGAAATGTGAAGGGAAAATTTGATCCGAAGTGCGAGATTTTGAAGAAAATATAACAAGGTATATCGATTCACCAAGCACAATTACCGCAAATTAATGCGTAGAAATGTGTCATACAAACGGGAACCCTATTTTGCGCCTGAGAAAACATTCTACATAGTCAACGGCCGTTTTTGCTGAAGGTATCATCTACTATTGTGAGCGTGAGCAGATCCCAGATTTTTATTTTTTTTCTTCTCTAAATTAAAAGAGAGAGAGAGAGAGAGAGAAAGAGAGAGAAATAAAAAGGAGCCACAATTTTTTATTTATTTCATTTGTCTATGTCTCTTTTTTTTTCTCTATATAAAAATAAATATATATAAGTATTTTTTTTTTCACAACCACCACGTTAATTCGCGAGTCGGAATCGAATCCATAAAGTTATTGAACATTAGTGGTTATCACAATTCCTGATATAAACATAGAGGTTCTTTTTTCTTTCTTAGCCCTCTTACTGTTTATTCTTTTTCTTTTTCTTTTTTTGCTTACTTCAACTTCATTTACCATATCCTCTCCTTCATTCAAATTTGTTTCTACAGGTTTAACCAACAATATTATTCAATGCTATTGAGGAGCCCATTGGTTAAGAATATAGCACGACTAAATTATTTAAAAAGTCCATCCACAATAGCCAGTCATGCTCCGCTACAAACACTTCAACTGAGTACCACTCTTTACAAATTTCGATTTTTTTCCCAATGTACAACTTTAAGATCCAATGGAGAAACTAATTCTAATAAGTCAAACTCTATATCAAAGCCAGTTACACCATCATCACCATCATCATTGAATCGAGGCGATAATTCAACACCCCAACAACTGAGCAAAAAATCTGCCACTTTATCGCAAACCACTCAAGATTCGCAACCCTCACAAAGCTCTCCAGTTTCACAAGATCAAGCAAAGTCAAAGGAGTCCTCACAGTATTCACTTTTTGGCCGCAAAGTATCGACCTCAGAAGTATTTATGCTTCGTTCTTTGCTCCGCACAATTTGGCCCAAGAACAACCCGAAATTCAAGATCCGTGTTGTTGTTGCCGTTTCTTTGCTTATTGGATCAAAACTACTCAATGTCCAGGTCCCCTTTTTCTTTAAGCAAATAATTGATCAAATGAATGTTAATTGGACCGATGATGTTGGTGTATTTGCCACTGTTGTTGGGTCTTTGATTCTTGCTTATGGTGGAGCTCGATTTGGTGCTGTGTTGTTTGGTGAGTTGCGTAATGCCATATTTGCTGGTGTTGCGCAATCGGCAATCAAGAGAGTAGCAACAAATACATTTACCAGGTTACTAAACATGGATCTACAATTCCACTTGTCGCAACAAACTGGTGGTTTAACTAGAGCCATTGATCGTGGTACGAAGGGAATCAGCTCAGTACTCAATGCAATGGTTTTCCATATTATCCCCATAACATTTGAGATTGGTATTGTTTGTTCCATTCTTAGTTGGAATTATGGTTATTCTTTTGCGGCAGTTACTTTGGCAACAATGCTTGCTTATTCAATATTTACGATCCAGACCACAGCTTGGCGTACCAAGTTTAGGAGGCAAGCAAACAATGCCGATAATCAAGCAGCATCGGTAGCGTTGGACTCATTGATCAATTATGAAAGTGTCAAGATCTTCAATAATGAAGCTTTCCAGGGTAAAAAATATAATGAAGCGTTGACCAGATATGAAAAAGCAAGTGTTAAAGTTGCCACAAGTTTAGCATACTTAAATGCAGGGCAAAATTTCATTTTTACGTCAGCATTAACTGCAATGATGTATATGGGTTGCCAAGGTGTTATTGATGGTGGGTTAACCGTGGGTGATTTGGTTTTGATCAATCAATTGGTGTTTCAATTGAGTGTTCCATTAAACTTTTTGGGAAGCGTTTATCGAGATATGAAGCAAAGCTTATTGGATATGGAGAACTTGTTCCAGTTGCAAAGCGTGCCCATTAAGATCCAAAGTGCAGAAAATGCTCTGGAATTGGTGCTCAACAAGCTGATGCCCGGTGAGATCAAATTTGAAAATGTCACATTTGGATACCACCCAGATCGGCCCATTTTGTCTAATGCGACATTCACTATTCCCGCGGGAGAGAAAGTTGCCATTGTTGGGCCTAGTGGAAGTGGTAAATCGACGATTTTGCGCTTGGTTTTCAGATTCTACGATGTAGATCAAGGTCGAATTTTAATTGACGGACAAGACATCAAGCAAGTTTCACTTGAGTCGCTTCGATCAAAAGTTGGTGTTGTGCCGCAAGAAACACCATTATTTAACGATACAATTCTTGAGAATATCCGGTATGGTGATTTAAATGCTAAAGATGATCAAATACGCAAGGCCATTTCTGCAGTGCAACTTGATCAACTCGTTAAGGATCTACCAGATGGGCTCAATACTATTGTTGGAGAGCGAGGAATGATGATCTCTGGAGGTGAGAAGCAAAGATTGGCAATTGCGAGACTTTTATTGAAGAATGCGCCAATTACATTTTTCGACGAAGCAACGTCTGCATTGGATACGCATACGGAGCAGTCGTTGCTCAAGACTATACGAGGTATTTTCAAAAAGGATCAAAGGACCAATGTCTCTATTGCGCATAGGTTGAGAACTATTGCTGATGCTGATAAGATTATTGTGTTGAACAAGGGTAAGGTGCAAGAAGAAGGTACCCATTCCGAGTTGTTGAGCAATGCGGAGTCGTTATATGCACAGTTGTGGAATATACAAGAGAATTTGGATGTGGAGAAGGAGTTGAGACTTGAAGAGGAGCAGCGGATAAAGGATGAAGAGGAAAAAGAGAGGAGATTATTTGAGGCCAGAGAAGAGCAAAAGAAGCGTGATGCAGGTGTATAGCAGTATAGACTATGGTATTGATAGACATGGACCAAAAAACCGTTACTCCCCCCCCCCCCCCCCCTTCCACCGCCTCGAAAAAAGCAAAAAATTACATAGCTTTTATTAATATTATTTAATAGTTGTTTGAGTTTTAGTAAAAAAAAAATGAGAAAAAAAAAAAGAAAACATGATGAGCCAAACTCTTTGCTTTCTTTTTGTCCTTTTTGTTTGATTGGCTATGGCGTTGCAGGATTAAAGCGATAATTTATTACGGTATTATCCGATGTATAGACCTTTGAATAGTATTAGATGGCAAAAGTAGAGTGCGGCCGATGGTATCCACAAAAACCAGGGAGTAATAAAGCAATGAGCGGCCGAACTTGTACGTTTTAGGAAATAATTTTTATGAATTTTTATAACTTTTAAAATTTTTCTTCTTCTTGTTCTTGTTCTTGTTCTTCTTGTTCTTCTTCTTTTTCTTTCTCTAATGTGGCTTTAGATGAGTATCCATCCAATGACAGATAGAGGTTTATTTGTCGCCCGCTCAAGTGTATGTTTTTTCTTTCCTGTCTATATATTTCTCCCCGGTTATTTTTTCCTCTTTTCTTCAAGTCCGTTTAGTTACTCAAAATAAAAAAAAATAAATAGATTCTGCCAACGAACTGCCCCGTTTGAACTGCTCGATGGTTCGAGAGAAAAGATAGGTAATTCAAAAATGAAATATAGTCTACTAGATGTTTGATTAAACCTATAATAGCTGGAATGTAATAATATAAAAAGAGATTGCAACTAGTTTGAACGCACAATAATGTCCGTTGACATTTGCTGTTGTCCGATGCAATATCTAATGAATAAATAAAAATGGGCGGGGGCGGGGGGGGGGGGCCTAGGAAGTTGCACCTATTGGAAAAGGACAAAAGGATAATGAAAAAAAAGAATAAGTAAAAAGAAGATATCCTTTTCAATAAGCTCTCTTAGCTAGATGTTTTGTAGATGTAATTTTCAAGTCACTGTTTTCACTAAAAGATTGGGTCTGATTACGTAAAAACCCGAGTTTGCTTTCCTAATTTGTCACTTCGACCCATACATACATACATATATATTTTTTTTCCTTTTCCATCTTTTGCACTTTCTCTGACATCAGACATCATGCGTCCCCGTTGAATGGATCACGAACCCCGTGCCACACCCCAAAAAAAAAAAGTAAAGCAGAATAGAGGAAGGTAAAAAAAAATAAAATAAATTAAAGAGAGAAAGAGGGAGAAGCAAGGTAAAAATAGTATAAAAGGAACCACAATTTTCCACTTTACTCTGGTTTTGTTATCAAATACAGAATCATTGAAAACTACAATACTCACACATATATATACATATATATCTACAAATAGAAACAGCAGCAGCAGCAGCAACAGCAAAACAAAAAAGATACAATGTGTAGATCAGCTGAATGTCCAATTTGTCGTATGTCTTTGAAAATCCATTAAAAGAAAGAAGAACACAGGGAAAACAAGAACAAATCATGCATAGCAAGAGATTATAATGGAAGGAGTTTTGGAAGTTTGAAATCTATGTGGTTGATGGCAAGTTTTTTTTTCAACCTTTTTGCTACACATAAACAGAAGATGGGTTTTTTATTTTCCAAAATTATTAAAGAGTGGATATTGTGTTATTAGTGGTTTTTTTCCTTTTCCTTTTTTTTTTTCCAGTTTATAAATACTAACAATTAGGTGTATTATAGAAGGAAAGACCTGGGTTGGTTGTGGTCAACACATTCCTGCAGCAATGAACCAGTATCCAAAGGATGAATGGTGTAAATGTGAGCCTGCTGATGGCGTTGCTCCATTGGATGGTGGGTTTCCTCCAAAGCAAGGTAATGCCAAATGACTAGGAGACCCTGAGCTGGATCCGCAGTTGCAACAGGGTAGTGGTAGTAAAGTGTTGGGATGGATCTTGCTTGGATTGGTTATATACTGGTTGTATAAGAAGTTTATTGCCAGTTGGGGATGGAGTTCGAGTGCAGGAAAGAGTGTTGTTAAGGCAGAATAAGTGCAAGGAGGATGATAATTACGAAGTTGATGAAGTTGATGAAGTTGATGAAAAATGTGAAGTAAAAAAAAGAAATTAATAATGAAGCAGTATAGTATACAGTAGATAATAAACTGAATATTATGTTGAGATTATTATTATAATTTTGTACTTTAGCGACAATAGTGAAGGAGAGTATACGTCTATGTGTTGATGCGCAAAGAGCGTGTTGTTGCAACAAACTTAATAATGTTTTAAGGGGAATGTTGATCTTTGCTCTCTTGTTTGTTCTTAGGTATAGGGTCAATGTATAATTCATTAGACATCTATATACTGATTTGTATATCTTCTTTGAATTATTGCATTAAGAAAATAAGAAATTAGTCGAAAGCAAATCTAATAGCTCAGCTCCAATTAATTTCGATTCCAACCTAATAAAAAATTATAAGGGATTTGAGAAAGCGAAGGTGAAGAAATAGAAGAAGTGGGAGACAAAATTAAAAAGGTGGGGAAGAGGAAGGGGAAGGGGGGTACGATACGAGATAGATCTATATATACTAAAAGCCAATGGTTAAGTAGTTTATAGTATCAAGTGGAAAACACAAAATAATATTAATTATAACAAAAAGCTAAAAAAAACTGAGAATGAAAAGTATGTGGAGAATATACATAGATTGATACTGAGCTAAATAGTGTATGCTTTATCAGATTGCATATAGTTGTTGCCGTGCATCTTTAGGCCAATGCTATTACTTTTTTTGTTTCTCTGTCTTCAGTAGTTTTTCATTTGCTTATTATCATTATCTAGCTATGTTTCTACTTCTCTTGCAAAATCTCTCCCCCCCCAAAAAGAAGAGGCATCACATTCAAAGTGTTATTCGGTATAGCAAATCAACAGAATATAGGCAAAAATGAGATTACGCGTATCTCATATTCGTTTTTGTTTTCTGCTTTTTTGTTTTCTCTGATGGTGATTGTGTCTCCTCAGATGTATGTATATATATTATATATATATATATATTTATGTATTGTTTTGGTAATAGTCCTTCCGCTATCGGAACGACAAAAGAGCGTGTACGCGTATGGAATTGATGTCCTCGGATCCTCCAAAAAAAAAAAAAAGAAAAAAAAAATTAATAATTAAAACTATTTGTTTTTTTGTTTTTGTGATAGTTTTGTTTCTTGCTTTGTGATAACTTTGCTACAGAATATTTGAATTCACTTTTTTTTAATGTGCACTCAACAATTCTTGTACTTTTCTTTTTTTTATCAACTATTGTCACTTTATTTACACACGTATTAGACGCTGCCAAGACCAATATTTCAAGTATGGAATACAATGTCGCGTGATGCTCATTACTTTACATGTTTCTTTTTTCTATTTGTTTCTGTTGTCAATTTTCTTACAAGAGATGCAGATGATGAAGAGGAGGAGAAGAAGTAGAAGGTTGATGATATATAGAGAGAAAAGTTACTAAAAATAGAATACGACGATATGCTGCTCTAGTTTGAGATTGTCGGTATTAATGTGTCTAGACAGATTTATCTGATAGGTTTTCAAGTAGTGAGAAAAGTGGGTTAGAGTGGGGGAATGGAAGTATGTGCAAAATGATAAGTGAAATCCCGGATGGTTATTTTTTTTCTTTTCATACTCCATACTCCATCCACCATCTTTTTTTGTTTGCTACAAAGTTGGCCCTTATTTTTTTTTAAAAAAAAAACCCACAAGAGATCTTTTTTTACTCCTTCACCAACTACTGATTATCGATGAGGTACAATAATGAAAATTAAAAGATTAGAAATACAAAGATGATTAATAGTATTTCTATATGTAAGTAAAATTTTAAATACTTTTGGTAAATTGTCACACGACACTTTTTTTTCTTTTTTTTTCCTTAAAACCAAAAAGAAATATAGAAGAAGCATATAATTACACAAAACCAAATACTACTTATACACAGTTATTTAATGTAATTGTTACTGCAAATAAACACCAATATTATAATTCTATACTTTTTATACCCTTGTGCATATACTTATATACTTATATACAGTTACCAATAAAATACAATATCACGTGAGACACGATATAGAACATAAGCATTATTTACATATAGTGCTATTCAACTATATATCTCTCTAGTACCTCATATCAAACACACATATGACATTTACTCTATTTAAATATAGCATTGGAAGATGACGAGGAAGAAGAGAAAGGGAAGAGAAAGAACTATTGGACAAGTTGTTTCCCGTATTCCCCTCACCAACACTTTTGTGATTAAAAAGATTAAGAATGACAATATAATATATGTATATATATATGGAATTTAGGCTTCTTGAATACGCGGATGTTGTGTAATGTGAGTTAACGTACGCGCGATACGGATAATGCACTTCACAGTTTTTTTCAAATTTTGTCATTTTTCTCTTTCAATTCAGCAATCTTCAATCTACTTCCATTTCACTCTCCATTTTTTTTTTTTTTTTAGCTTTGTTCGAATAAGAGGAATAGAAACAAAGAGTGTCTCTACCTGTATGTGTTTGTCTCTAGTAGCTTGAAACTCACAATTTAGAGGTGGCGCATTAGATGAATTGCCAAGAGCAGAAGTATATGACCAATTTTCAATACTTCAAAAATGAAAACCAAAGGGGTACCATCACCAAAGTAACAAAATCAACCAACCACAATAACTTCAACAGTAACAATAACAGTAACAATAACAATAGACTCAACAAACGCCTGTACACACACTGGCAAATGCTTCTTGCACTATTCATTTTGTACGTGTTTTGCTCTTAAGAAAATTATTGGTTTGTACTACTCCACCTATTTATACCTCCCATCAACTGTTCATTACACACCAACGCGTATTATACACCTACTATTGTCTCTCTCTTTCTTTCTTAAATTTTTTTTTTTTCTTTCCTTTTCTATAACCTTTTGCTCATTGGTTCGTTTGTGTAGATATATCATAGATCTACCAACTCTAAGAATTTTTTTTATTAAACTCTACTAGTACTATTTTTCTATACCACATCTACATTATTCTCATCTGCTACCCTATCTCGTTATCAACTCTGATTGATATTGAAATTCTCAAGCTAATCAACCATAAAGAATATATCTAAAATTTCACATTTACGAAAAAAGCAAAACCCATAAAGAAATACAAACACATCTTGTCATTCCAAAGCCACATTTCCATTTCATTTCACATATTGGATTGACTGCAGCAACCAATAAACCAGAACCAAAAGGTAGAAAAAAAAAAAAAGAAAATGCCATCTCGTGACCATTGCCCAAAGTTTTACCCGCTACTGCAACTGCTACTGCAACTGCAACTGCAACAACCAGAGTAGAACAAACTATTAAAGGTATTTATTTCTCTTCCTATTGTTGTTGTTGTTGTTGTTGTTGTTGTTTTTATTATTATTATTAATCCACTACCCAACTACTCTCCTTCTTGAACCTTTATTTTACTTATAGCCAATAAGCCGTTGTAACTATCACAGAGTCCGAAATGAAAAGTAATAATATTTATTTTTTTTTTTACAAAAAAGAATAAAAAATAATCCATAAATGAAAACGCGATTGTTTGTTATCTCACAAAGTCCTATTGTTCCCGCTATCTTCTATACTAATTTTAGACGGGGTGTGTGGCACTAGACAGGAATTTCATTCTTAATTCATTTATTTATTTATTTGGTTTTGTATGGTTTTGTTTGGTTAGGTTAGGTTAGGTTCGTTCGTTCGTTCCTTTGTTTGTTTCAATTTTTTTTTTTTTTTTTTGATTTTTTTCTTTAAATATTTAATTTTTATTGTCACACGAGTCTTAAAGAACATTAAAGTTAAAAACATCACCATTTCCACATCCATTTTTCATTAACCTCTAAGACAAAGAAAAAAAAGATCAAAAGACCAAAAGACCAAATTAAAGCAAATACTAATAAGGATAAACGGAAAAAAAGATCAGAGCATAACGAGGACTAAAATTAACCAGAAAGTTCACAACCAACAATCAAGCATTTACAACCTTCAACTTCAGCTCAATCTAAACTCAAGGTGGATTTTTGTTTTTTATACATATATTGATATTGAACTTTTCCAAATCTCAACTTTTTCCTTCTCTTTTCTTTTTGCTTGTTTGAGACCCTTTTCAACCTAACCAAGTCGTTCGTTATACCCACTGGTCTTAAAAACTAGACCAACCATTTGCAACCAACTATTCCACATATAAATACATACCCTTTTCTTTTTTTTTTGGCAGTAATAGTGCAATATTGACAATTTTGCAACAAAAAAAATACTTGAACCAAGCATACTATACCCAAGCACACATACAAACCACAGTTGCTTCTTTTACCTTCTTTTTATTTTTATTTTTTACCTTTTTTGCATCTTTGGCATCCATAAACTAATCTAGTTTGACCAGTTTCATTGCTTCACTTGCATGACTTTTGATAACCCATATCCAGATTTATCCACTTCAGCCTCACCGCGTCGTATACAAACATCTGTTTACAACATGATACCCAAATTAGCAAAACTAACCAGTGTCTCTGCCAACCCAGGCAGATTCGTCAAGTTGTTCTTTTTCACTTTACTAGCATTCAACTTGATTTTCCTCTTGTATAATGAAAATGGCCTCAACCACTCCATGAAGTCAATCAAAAGTATAAGTTCCAATATTAATGTCAACTTGTCTCCATTGAAGTTGGGCTCAAAAAATACCCTTTCTATCCAACGAATGCCCAAACATGTACGCAACAAGTTCAAGAGCTTAAAAGACCCTCAAAACGCCGACCGTTTCTTTATGATCAATACCGACTTGACCGAAGTAGACATTACCATACCAGTAAACTACACTACACAAACATATAGCTCAAACATCATAACCTACGATCCAAGATTCACACTTTCAATGTACTTGCACGAGTTAAAGGTCCAGTACTTGGCCAATGCAAGAACAGTTGACCTCAATGAAATTTCGCAGCCAATTAAGCTCCCATTCGATTGGGTAGACTGGATGGACCTCACATTACTCAATGAGCAATTGCGTGAACCACCTGAGGTACGTCCCAATTGTCAAAGTATTAGAGAAAACACCGATGCAAAACAAGTGCTTATGGAAAGATGGTGTCAAGACCTCGACCAAGTAACCGAGGAACAATTACAAACCTGGGGTTACACAAAACAGCAATTGCCAGGCTTTATCATCTTTGGCCACCAGCCACACAATAAACGTTGTTTTAATGATGATCGTGTCAAGATGGCCAAGTCGTATGCTTTGATCCATATGCCAAACCCATTAAAGGTTATCATCTTGGACCAAGATGGAACATACGAATTTGATGTTGACCAAACAAGAAAACAAAGAATTAACCAAGGCGATATGTTTCAACGGTACTTGAAGTTTAATAACCTTTTGAATGATGAAGTTGAACAAATCAAGTTGAACCATTTGGAAGAGTTGCGCCATTTAAAGAGCTTGATCATACCATACAACAATGAAGACACCAAACTCAAGATTGAAGGATCATCAATGTATAATCTTAGCCAAGAAATGTTTCACCCAAAAACAATCGATGAGCAATTTGCATATCTTCCCAAAGAGTTTCTTACTTCTTTGGACTCCCTTACTAGCGAAGGCACTGAAACCCAGGAACAACAAGCCAAACTCGATTCCCTTATTAAATCGCAGTTAACGCCACAACAACAAATCTTTCTCGATGGATTGCTCACATGCCAGGCCTCGTTTGATAATCAAGAGCCAAGGTTTTTCAAAATGACTACATTGCGTTTGGATGATGAGCGGAATGTAGATTACGATCGTGGCTGGCATTATGACTGGAGGTTCTTTAATGGTGCCCTCAATTACGATAAGCCCGGATGGACACAACAGGAAAATACGTTCCGTACCGAGATTATCCTTGATAGGTTATTGCGTAACTGGACCAAGTTTGCACAAAAGAAGGGAATCATCTGGTGGATTATGCACGGTCCGCTCTTGTCGTGGTACTGGGATGGGTTGATGTTTCCATTTGATATTGATATTGATATTCAAGTACCGGTTGAGCATTTGTATACTCTTGCAAGAGACTATAATCAAACATTGGTTGTCGAAGATCCTTCTGAAGGATATGGCAAATTCTTTATTGAGGCGGGTACCTATATATATAATCGAGACATGTCGAATGGAGAAAACTATATTGATGCCCGTTTTATTGATGTTGACTCTGGTATCTATATTGATATCACGGGTTTGTCCAAGTCAAAGGCGATGCCCGATGAGTTTTATACCGAGGAGGAGATCAAGGGTCTTATCAAGGATGTCGATATAAACAAGGTGAGCGAGTTTGATGAGATTTACAATGACAGAAGAAAGCATTTTTACAAGTTGCACCAAATCTCGCCATTACGTCATTCCATGTTGCAAGGTATTCCAGTATTTATTCCTCAAGAGATTAATTCGCGTTTGCAATTTGAGTATGAGCGCGGGTTGAGTGAGTTTGAGTATGCCGATTGGTATTTTGTTAAGCAGTTGAACTTGTGGATTCATGGCGAGCATTTGAGCCAGGTGCTTCCACATGAGCTTATAATGGATGAGCCTGGTAAGATCAATAAAGAAAAGGTTTTGATTCAGCTAGACTTGCTTACTGATGAGATAGTGTTGAAGCTTTTGGACATTGATGAGATTTTGATTGAGTATTACAAGACCAAAAAGTATACCGACTTTCATGATTTGGAGATGGAGTACATGCTTGTTGGTGACCACAAGAGGTATGAAGAGCTTGTTGAGGGGTACTTTAA
Source organism: Lodderomyces elongisporus (assembly GCF_030384665.1). Classification (NCBI taxonomy): domain Eukaryota; kingdom Fungi; phylum Ascomycota; class Pichiomycetes; order Serinales; family Debaryomycetaceae; genus Lodderomyces; species Lodderomyces elongisporus. The sequence continues at coordinate 973,170 of NC_083680.1, read as the reverse complement.
GAAGATGGATCCACCATTGAGAAAGGCATTGTGGGACTATGAGAATTTGGAAAGACCAAAACATCATAAGAATAGGTGAGGACCCACAAAGCTAGGAAGAACCTGTTTAATAATAATAACAATAATAATTTTAGTAATATAGAGTAGACTTAGAGTAAATGATAATTAATTTTAGATAAAAAAAATGAAGATAAAGAAGACACTGAAAAAAAAAACGAAACTTGCAATAAACCTGAAATAGGAAAGGGAAGGGAAGGGAAAGGAAATAGTGTATGAAAGTAAAAAGCAATTGAATTTTTTTCAAAAATATCCTCACTTTGCTACTCATGAAACCCCTTTCCATTAATGAACTATTCTTTTGCAATTAGTTGCAATATAGATAATGATGATGATGATGATGTAGTTATTTTGTTTCTAGTATAGAGAAATAAAATAGATGTCACTGTAGATTACATAATCAGAGTGTGGGGTATAAAGAAATTTTTTTTACTAAAAAAATTGTTGTTGTTTTGCCCATTTTTTTCTCTCTGTCTTTGGGTTGCAGCTGTCAACCAGAAGAAAAACACAAAATCAGACTTTACCCCTCTCTCTTCCCCCTCTTTTTTCTTTCCCTGCTCAAACGTCAAATGTTAAAAGGAAATCGAGTTGTCACAGCCAAAAAAAAAACTAAAAGCACCACCAGCAGCAAAAGCAACAACACTGCCTACATAAAGCTGGTTAGTGATTTATGACCTTGTATTGTTCTTTCAACACATATTGTTATACGAGTCTTTGTCCTGTTTTGAGCAAAAAGAGGTAATCAGAATTCGGAAATGTGCAAAAGATGTGCAAGAGATGTGCTAGAAATGTGCTAGAAATGTGCAAGAGTTTTGGTTAGTTCAAAACAGGACAGTGCATTACTAAATTTTTTTTTTTTTTGCTTTCTATATGTATTGAATAATGAATATTGGATGATACAAATGTGCTTGTTACAATTTGTTTTACAATTTATGTCTATGCTTATATACTACAAGTATATGAATTACATCATCCATTCAAAAATTTTTAATGTTTGGTTGATAGCTAGTGTTGATGACTAACTAACAAGAACTAACTGACACATATAAGTACATGTACAAAAACAACATAAAAAATAAAGGATTATGAATACAACGTTACCAGATATCAGTGAGACAAAAAGTGTTGTAAACTGTAAAAAGTGTAACATTCTTTTTCCTTTTTTTTTTTTTTTCTCATTGTGATCAATGCTTGTTTAGACAACAAAAGAGTCATTAGGAATCCAACTACATCAAAGGGATGTACTTGGATACTACTTGAAGAAGCAAGATAAATAAATGGTAATAATATACGTATCGACAAAGAAGTAAAAAAACAAAAAAAAACTTCATCACTCTTTCTCTCACTCTTTCTCTCTTTCTCTCTGTCTCTATACTAGAACTAAAACAAAACTTACTCTAATAACCTTCACCAATCCAATGATATATACACTTCTTAGACTTTCCCAAACATAGTTATTCTGAACTTAAAGAAATAACAAAAAAACACTAACAACTAAAAACAAATCACAATATAATAAATACTCCTTTTTCCCAGCCTTTCCACCTAGTTGATATTCTTGTACAATCCATTCTTGAGTGCACAAACAATAATCTCATACTTGAACACTGCTCCCTTGATGGAGTCGACAACAAAGTCGCAAAAGTTGAGCAACACAAGCATGAGGTTTATCAAGTAGTAGATGACAAGGTCTAGTAGTTCAAACCCAGTCTTAACCACTTGTTTGTTATTGACAAACTCCTTCTTCTCTGTACTCAGAAACAAGTGCTTGTCTTGTCTATCATTTTGCATATTGTGTTTATTTTCTTGTATTGTTGTGTGTAAATTTGATAAAAATGATGATAAAGATGGTGATGGTGTGGAAGTGGATGAGGATGTAGATGATTGTGGTAGCTGTGATGGTTGGTGGAGTGCAGTGTAATAGTTGTCTTGTTGTAGATGTTGATGTTGATTCATTTGGGGCTGTGTTAAAGTCATTGTTTTGGAGGTAAATATGTCACTAGTAGTGGTATGTATTCTATACTGACTGGTAATTGCCTCTGCGTGTGTGTGTGTGTGTGTGTGTATGCGTGTGTGTGGACTTCTCTCTCTATATATATAGTGTATACTAGTCACAGTCTGTCTCTATATGTATATTTGTAAATATAGCAGTAACTTTTTGTGAGTAAATTGTAAGGAAACTGTCAAAACAAAACAAAACAGAAGAGCTAATCAATAAATAAGAATAAATAAAGTAAAATAAATAAATAAATAATCAAGTGTCAAAGTCGTGGGTGGTGGTGGTAGTAGTACTAGTGGTAGTACTAGAAGTGAGTATATAATATGTCAGTAGTAGTAGTTGTAGGTATATAATACCAAATCTGTTATTACAAAATAAAGAATAGTGAGATAGTCTGGGTAAACACAAGGATTGGTGGGAGTATATATATATATATATATATATATATATATATATATTTACACTTATAAGGCTATAGGTTTGGTGATGACAAGTGGGTCCTTTATTGTTGTACAGAAGCTATTTACTCCGCAGTTACAAGAGTTGCATTTCCCACTTTACCACTTGTTCTCTCTTTCTCTCTTTCTATACATATATGTCCAATTCCAAATTCTTAGAGACTTATATACAATTTCTATTGTTAGTTACTTAGTTCGTAAGTAAGTTACTTAGTATTAGTTGTACTGACGTTACCTAATCTAGTGATTGGCTTTAATTCCAGTATATAGACAACGAATAATAAAAGGTCTTTAAGCAACGGAGTATCACAACCTTCCCTTTCCTCCTCCCCCTCCCACTTCTCATAAAGAAAAAAAAATTAGAATGTGCTGCATTGGTTTTAGTATTTAAAAAAAAGTATAAGAGGTGGGAAGTTAAACAAAAGAAGAAGAAGCAAAAAAAAAAAAAAAAAAGAAACTGTTCACTCTAAAGATTCTACAAAGTAGTGGAAACAATGTATGACATCCACCCAACTCACACACACATATCACATATATATCACATATATATCACACTCTCTAATTCTTTGCCTTGTGCTGCTCTGGAAAACTTTGGAGAAAAGAAGAAAAGGGCGGGGTATCCTTTCTTCTTCTTCTTTTTGTTATTTTTGTCTTTTTTGTAAAGGAAAAAGAGAGAAGTAGTAGAAAATTTCATATTACATAATCATATGCTTGTATATTACTCTATACTTATGTAATACCATAGTCATTTGAATTTTTTTTTTGCTTTAATTTCTTTTTCTTACTTTTAATTTGCAAACGGTTTTTACTCCACTAAACTTGAAATAAACACTTTATTGAATGGGTGACAACTATTTTTGTAGCAACAGCAACAATAACAATGACAATAATGACAACAAATTACACCATTTAAGCGCTTCTCCTCTTCGTTCTTCTACATCCAATCACATCAGACAACACAACTTAGCATAATATAACATAACATCACATCACATCACACAGTAGTAGCAATAAAATGTGGGGGGAAACAAAAAAGCAAAAGCAAAAGTAAAAGTAAAGAATTCCATCTCTCAACAGAGCAAACCAACAACAAAGTAATGATCTACTCCACCTATTTTAATCAATCAAACGTACAAATAAACTACGACAACAACTACGACAACAACTACGACAACAATTACAACAACAACAACAACTACGACAATCTCCTATTTGCCAAAGCCATTAGAAAAACAAAACAAACAAAATACATACATGGCTGTTTCCTTGAACACACTTGACTTCTATTCTACTTATCGTGTATTACACACTCTGTTGCTGTTTTCTTCTTCTTCTTCTTCTTCTTTTTCTCAAACACAACCTACAATCTCCAGCTCTACTTTGGCATGTGATTTTTTCCATTCTCTCTTTTTTAATTTTTATTTGGTTCTGGAATCAATTATCCCTTCCAATATAAAACAATAGCTTCTATTTTTTTTTTATATATGACCTCTGTGTCGTTGTCTATTGTTCACATCGGACTTTTCCCATTTTTTGTACACAATATGCCATATAACAATAGTAGAGCTGACACAACGCATTTTTGTTTTCTTTTCTCTACTAACAAATTTAAAAAAACAGACAGAGACAAGAATGATTAGTACACTCTCTATTTCTTTTTTTTTAGGTACAAGATTCTAATTTACTTCATTAAATAATAAATAGTATACACTTTAACAAGTTACGTTGACAATGTGTGTATTCAACATTCACTTTTTTTACTTCATTCCTACAAATACACCTTCTGCGTGGTTCATTGTCAAATGAATACACTTTTTAGGTGGATACGTCTCGTCTCTACTCTGCAAGGTTGGAAACAATTGCGCCAATCTTGCCAACACATAACTAGCCTCCGTCAATGCAAACTGCTGTCCCAAACAGATTCTTGGTCCACCATTAAATGGCAAGTAGGCCCATCCAAGACGCTTCATATCAGTCCATCTATCTGGCTTAAACTCTTGCGAATCCTTACCATAGTATTCTTCCAACCTATGTGTCTTGTAAATTGCATAAGCAACAGTTGAACCCTTGGGCACAAAGATTGGCTTGGACCCATCAGAACCACCACCATGTGGCAAGGTGGTATCCCTAGTGGCAGTACGGAAGTTGATGGGCACAGAAGGATAAAGTCTCAAGGTCTCATTGAGCACAGACTTTAAAAACTCACACTTTTTCAAATTCTCAAATGTAATCGAGTCAATCTGCTCCTTTGTTGACCCATCGCCAAAGTTGTCCAACACTTCAGTACGGAGTCTTTGCCAAATCTCTGGGTTGCGTGCAAGCTCAAACATACAAAAGGACAAGAGGCCAGCAGTAGTATCTCTTCCAGCAACCATAATATTCAACAATTGATCCTGCAATGTCTTTGGGTTTCTAGTTTGCTTAACCAACTCGTAAAGAAATGTGTATCCATCCTGCGATTTCTCCTCCAATTCTTCAGGTGTAAAATTCAACGCCTTCTTGACAAAGTATTGTGCCAAGTGGTGCACCTTGGCGTTATTTTCTCTAAACTCCTTGCTGTTGAATAACCAATGGAAAACTTGTGAATATGTTCTGGTTGCCAAATAGTGTTGTGAAAAGTTGAATGCATCGGCAAAGGCTTCTCTGCCAGGGATATCATTGGGTGGTGCAACGCCAATTTTGTCGTCATACAATGTGTGGACAGATTCACCAAACAAAAATTCTGTCGAAGTGTCAACGGTAAATCTAAAGAATAATTCTTGCAAGTCAAATGTTTCATATTTGGTGTTGGCAATCTGTTTGGCCAACATTAAAACGTGTGGTTCCAAGGCCTTAACGTGGGCAATCTGTTCTCTAGCAAACTGTGGTCTGAGCATGGCACGCGAGTCCTTCCATCCATCGCCGTCCAAGGTGAATATACCGTCACCCAATAATGGTGCAAAGTGGGCGTGTCTGATACCCAAGCTAAAGTCATTAAACTGAGTGGCCAATACTGCCTTGATGTTTTCGGGGTCAACGGTGAACATAATCTTCATCAAGCCACCAATCTTGACGTAAACGGTGTTTGTAGTGTATTCGTCAAATGCCTCCTGGGCAAACTCAGCCAACTCGCCCTTGTTCTTACGTTGGATTATTTCGTATAGTGAATAGACACCAGTGTAACCTGCTGGTTTGTAGTATAATGGGTTTTTGCAACCCAACTTCCATGTCATGTATGCGTCTTTGATGTTGAATGCAGCAATGTATGTTACAACCAAGAGAATGAGTACTGTGTACCATTTTGTAAAGTAGGGAACAATTTCCTGGCCAAGCGAGGCCACCTGTTGTACAAAGGTAGAAGACATTAGTGAGGGTGAGGGTGTGTGTGTGTGTTGTGCTGTGCTGTGCTTTGCTTTGCTGTGCTATAATATTAAGATATCAAAGGCAAATAAAAGGAAAAGGGTTATTCTAGCTGTGTCGATAAGTGGTTTAATTGTTATTGATTACTTACTTAGTTAGTTAGTTAGTAGTAGTAGCACTAGTTTTTTAACAACTTGTATGTTTTCCAGTGAGTATTGGAAAGGAAATGTCAATGTCTTTATATAATTTTAAAATTCTATATTTAATTTTTTATATTTTTTTAATATATATATGTATATGTATATGTACTATTATCATCATCATTATTATCATGGACTGATATAGATTGGATGAAACCCCATGGTTTTATCTTAACATTTTTTATTTATTTATTTGCAATTGGCTGTGTCTTGTTGGCTCTTGATTTTAAAATTTTAATTAAAATTCTTTATTTAATTTTGTTTTTTTTTGGGGTACTGGAAGAGGGGGTTCTATTGTTCTACACTTCAACTTCGTGTAAATGTTTTTTTTTATTTTTTTTGGTTAATAAAATATTTAAAGCGCAAAATGGGGTAAAGTGCTTCAACAGTTTGAATTGAAAAAGAAAAGAAAAAAGAAAGAAGAAAGGGAATGACAGAAGCAAACAAAAAAACAACAGTAGGAAGTAAATTGGTTAGGAGTCTTGTTTACCCCACTCTTTCTCTCTTCCCTTTTTCAAGTTGAAGTTGAAGTTGAAGTTGAAAGATGGAAATTGCCTTATTGAGAATATACAGACACACAAACACACAAACACACAAACACACAAACACGGGGAATAGATTAAATATATATAGCTTTATATGCAGTATATACTCTATATATATATCTAATCCAATAGAGCTTAACACATATTGCTAAACTCCGCTGTTACCCCTGGTGCATATTTATTTACAATTTTTTTATGATTATATTTTTTATTTTATTCTGTTTATTAAATTTGGTTGTTGCAATCAATTGCCCCGCTTCCTTTTAATAGTTTTTTAGTTACAGAAAAGAAGAAATATGTTACTTAACCATAGTACACGACCTAATTATAGTCTATTTTCTAACATTCTCTTGCATTAAGTCCATAAACTTCATCAACAATGTATCAACACTGTACATATAAAATATATATATATACAAATGCTTTCTTTTTTTTGGAGGGGTTTTTTTTTACTTTCATTCTTTTATTCATTCATTCTTTCTTTCTTTCCATTTTATGCTCAATTTTTTCACATGGGGAAACAAAAACTAGAGAGAATGGCAGTATTTGTTTTATGCCACATCCCAGAAAAATATCACAGGTTTTCCATTCCACTTCATTTCTTGTAGTATTTTTTTCTTCTTCTTTTTTTTGAATTACAATGATATTTATCACATGACATGTAGAGTAAATATATATATAGTTATTTGCCAAAAAGCACTACACTAGAATAAGGTATTTTGAATTATCTCTTCTTCTTTCATCATGAAACAGCCGTTATTTCCTTCCCTATCCCTTCTCTATCCAATCATCTATCAAACTCGAAATTAAAAAACGTTGGCAACGACTTTTGAGCACTATACTATTCTTCTTTTTTAAAATGCCCAAAAAAAAATAAATAAAATAAAATAAAATAAAAGAAATAAAAAATAAAATGACTGACCATGTACTAAGCGGAGATTAACCGTAATCACAGGCACACATTTACACACATACAGTCTCTCTCACACACACACTCTCTCTCTCATTTGTCTTTCTGTCTAATTTACTCTTTCTACACCTCAACATTTAGAAGGCATTTGCTTGCTACCCCATAAGAACCTGTCTCATCTAAATTGGTATAGCTAGGAAGAAAAGAATGGGTGAGGGGAGATGGAGGAAAGGAAACACAAATGTCATCCATTTGCTACATCGTCAACCACCATCACACTATGATTATTGCTTCTCCTCAATTGAGTTGTTGCTTTTGTTCTTTGTTCTTTGTTCTTTGTTCTTCTTTCTTTTAGTTTTAATCTAATAATTGGAAACAACTATATTACAGTTTAGTAAAAACAAAACCTATTGGTTGCAACAATCAATCTTAGCAACTCAATTTTACCCCCCCCCCACTTCCCCTGAAGGAAAAGATAATTGTAAGGTATATCAACGTTATTGTCATCATTGACATCATTGACATCGTTGACATCGTTGACATCACCATCGTTCGTGTTTGAGTCTGTTACTCCGCAAACACCGTGACTTGCATGTGAAATCAAACGTTTGTCTTTTTTCTTTAAAAAAAAAAAGAGGAAACTTAAAATACATTTGGTAGCATACTCCGTTTTCAATATTTAGTGTATACTTTTTTTCTATTTTCCCCCCCTCCTTCCTCTTCCTCTTCTTTGCCCCACTTTGCCGTTAAAAAGTAGGAAAATTTCTCCTACTTGCTCGAGAAACCAAAGAATAGAGAAAGAGAAAGAGAACTCCGCTTATCGCCGCTGAGCTCTAAAGTTAACAAATTAAAATATAACACACAAACACATAAAGAGTTTCAGTTCCAGATGTTATTGTTTACAAATCAACAATTCTCCAACACCTATGATCTCTATATATATATACTTTTCCATATCATTTATGCAAACAAGAAAAGAAATATATATATAAACCTTGTATTTAACTAAATATCTACTACAACTATAATCACCAATTCAAGTCTATCTAATAAAATTGACCTGCAAATTCAACCTTGTAAAATTACCGCCTACAATATCCAAATAAAAAAAGAAAAGGGATTTAACAACATCTCAGTAACACTACATTTCATCTCCTTTTTCTTTTCGGCTTTCTCTCCCTTTCTCTACACTAAACATAATTCAGTATAAGCCCTGAATTATGAAGCTCACTGCTACCACCACCACCACTGTCTCTTTCAGCACAATATTTAGCATACAACCTGATATCTGCATCAGACACTAAATTCCCACTCGCCAAATGACCATGGCCTGGAATAACCCCATTGATCTTATGCAAAAGCTCATCAGAACTAAACCTGTACAATTCAATATCTTCTTCACTCGGCTTCAAGTTAGCAGTACCATATTCAACACCACTATTTTTCTCTGCCCCTAATTGCAGAGCTTGTCGCTGCACCGGTAGCTGGCTAATGATATTGCTGTAATCAAATTGTGATTTATACATTTCCAAATCTCTTTTGCTCGCAACAGGACATCGCTGTTTATCAAACATAGCATAATAATTACCCCTGCTCATTCCAATATCTCCTTCTTCTTCTTCACCATCATCATCATCATCACCATGTAGGTACCTCCCTCCTTCACTTTTACTACTCTCGCTCTCAATTCCCACATTCTTCCTATTCTCTCGACTTTTATGCTTGGAGGTGATTTTTGATGCAAGAAACGATGTGATATTCTTTGTCCTCGATTTCTTTCCAGGAGAATCGTTGCCAAACTGATGTTTATCAACTTGCCCATGCTCATCATTTTCAACTTCGTGGTCAAGATAACTAAGCTCCTCTTCTCCAACCTTCTTATCCCCACCTCTCATCTTACGACTCTCAAATGGACTATAATCAAACAACATTGGTGGCAGTACCGATGCAGTAGTTGCAACCAAAGTACCACCAGTTACTGCACTTGTTGTTTTTGCTGTAGTCGCGCCAAAACTTTCAAAAGCTGCAGCTCCTGCTTCTCCACTTGAGCTATTCTGTTGCTTATGCATCTGCACAATCAGCGGGAAGTACCTAGAATTGGAATTCATATTGTACAGAAAAAGATCCTTAAAAGATTGATACTTTCGAGGAACATAACACTCGTTAAACCACTTATCATTCATATCCAGTGGAGTTATGGTATTAGCAGCTACTACTCTCTTTTCATTCTCAAAAGCACCACCCAGTGTCTTACCCAGCTTGCCATCCAGTGTTTCATCCACTGTTTCACCCACTGTTTCACCCGCTGTTTCACCCGCTGTTTCACCTACTGGTTCACCTATTGGTTCACTGATCGTTCCACCTATTGGCTCACACACACCATAATCTTGACAGCCACTTCTAATAATAAATCTATTCTTGTCAATATTTTCCTTCTTATACCACGCGCGGTAACTCCTCTTTACTGGCGCACCATAGCTGACGGACAAGTCATTATGCAACGCAAAATCATTGCTCAACTCCCAAAGCTTAGGCTTATCAGGATGATAAACATAGTTGCCCAAAAACAAATTTATCGCCTCTTGTCGAATTGTATCTATAAATGAGTTGGAATACATTCTCTTGATACTATTAAGCATATCACGCGTGTGGGAAGACCATTGATTGATTCGCCTATACGAATCCATTGTATTGACCAAATTAGATCCTCCATACTGGATTGCAATCGTATCGCCGTGATCATGAAAAATCTCCGTCAATATATTGACCAAGTCAGAGTCATAGTCTAAAGTACGCTCGTTGGATATTAGATTCAAGCTTTGTAGTTGCTTTGTTAACGCTTCTTTGCAAATAATAAATTGTGCCGCATTAGTCCTATCCAAGCAGTCGATGCAATTGGTGCGTATAATACCACGCTGGAGCTTGGTAGTCGCCAATGTCGTTCCATTGTGGAATATACCTATCTGGTTGATTTCTCCATGAGCAATTTTTTGCAAAGGTGTGATAACATCGAGATTCTTTTTCGAATGTTTCGACATATCAAATGAATGATATATTAATCGATGCTTCAAGGGTAAAAACTGATTGAGGTATTTGATACAGGCAATATACTGCAAATTTAATTTCAGTTCCCTCGGTTGCTTTTCCTTTTGCTTGATTAGATTTAATATAATGATGGGCGAGCCATATCGATAAAACAAGTCATCAAAGTGCAAAGCCGAACTTTGGTAAAATGGGTCAGCCATGTTGATCTGGATCGGTGGCTTTATCTTATTCACTTCCTGCGTCCAATAGACTGGAATGGACCCACGATGTTGAACAAAACTCGTGTATCTTGGATTATTGTACATGCCATATTGAGGATCATGAAAACTCGAAGTCATCATATCACTAACAATTTGCTCTGTTTCAATCTCATTTGCAACATTGCCTCTATTATTGATGCCTCGTTTGAGAAACCTTGCACCTGCAAAATGGTGCGATCTCCTGGCTATAATGGTGATGTAGAATTTCTTGCCATATATGCTAATATTGGCCTGATCTATGAAGCCGTGCACAATAGGTTGAAACCACTCAAACGTAGCAACCTCTTCATTTTGCAAGAGCGGCTTGAGTAACACTTTGTTCCAAACAAACCGTTCATTATGCAGCCATGTATTATACAAACTGTTGTTGATAAAGGTGCAGTTGCAGTTGCAGCTACAGCTACAGCTGCAGCTACAGTTGTAGTTGGTATCGTTGTTTTTGTTTTTAGTTTTGTCCAACTTGTTTGCTACGTTTGCCTTTCCTGCCAATTTTTGGCGCATAAGATTTGTTTGTAGCGAATTTGTGATATCATAATTGTAACTAAAATAAAACGTCTTGCTCAAATCCATATACCGAAAAATTGATAATAACCTCTCCTCATCGCTATACTTTTCAGGTTTTCGATAACTACCCAACGGAATTAGTTTTGTTTCATCAATGTGGTATATAAAATGGCCACCCAAGATGGCCACTTGAGAACACTTGGTAATCAAACACATATAGTAGCCTTTAGTAAACCTGATCAAACCAAGTAATCCATACCCATGCGCCAATTTGTGGATACCACCTTCAATTGATTCATTAAGGCCATTGAGAAGTTCAATCAAATCCTTTCTAGTGTAAAAATAGCTCTTGTCCTCCACAATGGTCAAATTGGTCTCATCTTCGGGATCCGTGCTTATTTCCATCACTCGATATAGCGACTCTTTGGCATTGCTTCCAACTATATACATCGTTGAAGCCGAGTTATATATAGTGAACCTCTGAAGAAGAATTCGTTTGCTATCAGGAGTCTCCTCTGTGTTGTGGACTTTGTTCGAACCATTGCCATCATTGCTATCAATAGATACCCCATCAATGTTTTCACCATCACTTTTGCTATCTTGATTTTCAATAGTACTATCCCCGCCATTTTCAATATCATGATTCACGCCAACTTTATTGTTAGCAACATTCTCGCCATCACTAATAATACTTATATCACCACCTTGGGAATCGTAATCATCTTGTGCAAATTTTCTTTCTTCTCCGTTTACATTATCCGCTGGCAACAGGTGGTTTGCTTTGAGATCATATTGCTTTATGGACAGCGCGGTTGAAAGTGGAGCATTTGACGTGTTTGTCATAAGTTCTTTGTTCTACACCCGTTGAAACTGGTTGTGGTGTAAACACTGTGGTTGATTAAGGCAAAACATTACTCAAAATCAATCAATATGCATATATATATATTTATATCTATATATATCATACGCTCGTGACCGATAGAATTGCGACCAGAAGAATGTAAAACAGAATAAAAAAAATAAAAAAAATAAAAAAAATTTAAAAAAAATAAAAATACAAAATCCTAGACAAAAACTCAAATTGACATTAAAGCAACGTTTATACACTTTATTTGTTTATCAAAAGCAAAAATGAATAACCTGTAGTTTATTTAAAGAGAGCTCCTTTATTTTTTTTTCTCTTTCTTCTTTTTTTTTTTTTGTTTTGTCTCATCCTTTATAATCCTTCACTTAACATTTACATTCTTTACTTTTAGTCTATCTATTTTCTATCTCTATAAATGTGACTGTTCATAGCTAAATTTAGATAAATCACAAACTGGTTTAGGTATTCCACCCAACTTGTGCTCTAATCTAAATTGTTTAATTGATGAAACTGGTTTGCCCTTTGGATATTCCGCAGGTACTGGATTAACAATTGCCTCTTTGATCTGTTTGTGTGCTTCTTCCGAATTCAAATTTTCACCTGCAATTCTTTGCTTCTTTATTTCGGCTAAGAACTTCTCAATAGCTTCAGGTATAGAATTACTATCGGTGGCTAATTGTTCAATAAATTCATGTTCAATTTTAAGACCATGCTTATATGCATAATTGATGAAAGCACTTTGCACAAGTTTCGCATCGGCTGGTTTATTAACTTTAGCAGATTTCAAATGAACAACAAGTTTACCAGTCCTGGAGTAGTCTTTATCTCCAACGTACGCGTTAAAAAATTGAGTAAAGTCATCTTTGGTGATATTTTCAAGTATATCAACATGTTTCTGTCTAGCATCAAAATCATAGTATCCGTCTGTAATGGAGTTCCATATTCTATTGGTTTCCTCATTGAGATGTTTCAATTTTTGCAATTTCATATCCTTCAATGCTTGTTTGAATTTGGCGAAATCCTTATCACTCAATTCCAGATTCACAAAACTGCCAAATTTGGCAAGAAACTCTTCAATTCTATATTCCAAATATTCGCTTGAACGCTCAGATTGCACAAGTATACGGAATCCCAAAGATGTACGACCCTTTTTGACCCCAGAAAACACAACGTATCCCAATTGTTCTTTTGTTCTCAATTGGTCAAAGCACGGTTCGCGGATAATGGTTGCAAGTAAATCTGTTAGCACGCGCAACTTGGGGTCATCATTATTGGGACTAAATTGCAAATAATACTCAATACACGAGTTTATATTGTTTTTATCCAGGAGTTCTTTCTCAAAACGAATCGCTTCCCCTTCTTGCAATATGAAGTTTTGTAAATAGATTTTACTTGGATCATATTCCTCCATCAATGGGGGAATTCGTGATATATGATCCGACACTGATGTCTTGATTTTGCGTGCAGTTGTAATGTCAAAATTCCCGTGTATCAAAACTTCTGCAAAAATTCCTAAAGACCAAATAGTTTTGTTGATAAAACTTTCAACATCCTGGAACTGCAATTGCTCTAATGCCTTAATCCTTTCCTCAAAATCATATACTTTTTCATTCACCAACTGTAAATGGTGCGAGCCAATTTGATTGTAAGGGACCATGAAACCAAAATTTCTATACTCCTTTAATAATTTGAACTTTATTGGCTCAAACCTGTTCTTGTCGGGGGAAAATTCGATAAATTTATTCAAAACTTGGTCAAGCAAAATAGGCAACTTGTCATTATAACCTGAGATGAAAATTGCAAAACCATCGCGCCAAGTATTGATGCCAACACGGAGTCCGACTAATGATGCAAAATACGTGATTTGATTCAACTGGTCCGAGAGCATTTCCGTAAATACACCTGATTTTGTTGACGAGACAACATCAACATTCGAGCTTGGTAAATGGAAAACAAGCTCAATGGTTCCCTTTGGTACTTCAAATTGATCATCTTGCTTATACCACACATTCATCTTATTGTCGTGGTGAATCAAATATGGTGCAGTTTGCGGGGTTTGCACTTTTATTTTCGATATGTTAAAATTCGTTGGTATGAAAGGGTTGGGTTCAGGGTAATGCAAATGTTTATTTGGCAGTGGATTATCAATAATCTTTTTCAAATTCTTTGGCACATCTTCAATCTCATACTCAGTACCGTACCAGGGTTCTTTTTGCGTTAAATTATCAAAAGACTGTGACACCAAAGTAATACGGAAATTATCAGGATTGAGATATGAACCAAACTTCTTAATTGCTAAAGGGTCGAAATCGCGTACAACTGATGAGCAAAGAATATTCTCAGCAGGGATGTATTTGTCAAACTTGTACAACGAGTTACTCATGCTGGACACGGTAGACGAAGCATCTGCCTTTTGTTTGAACTTGAAGTTGATCTCTGAAATATTTCTAATTTCTTCCCAAATCCACTTCTTTGGATCGTCTTTGAGAATTAAAGCCAAATATTCAAATGTGGTGGCAACAATAGTCTCCCAATTCTTCAAACCCGTTGGTGTTAATTGGAATTCGACCATGTAAACAGAGTTTCCCAGACTCACTTTCATATTTCCAGAAGATAATTCAGTTACCCATCCTTTGTGCTTAAGATAATACAATATAGAGCCTTCACTTTCGTGGCCAAGTAAATGAGAGAAATAACTTTGTGGTTTGCTGGCCCATTTGTTTTCCAAATCATCTGGAACCATAAAACTCAACTCAAGCTGATGCATTTCTTTGACTGGCTTTGCCTTGATAACTTTGCCCAAGTGATGGCTCTGTTTATAAATCAATTGACCTTCATAAGAGGGCACCGAAAGACTTTGGTTCAAGATGGGCAGAAACTTTTCAATTGCCCATTTGGACAATGTATCTAAATCCTCCTTGCCCATAATCACCAAACTCATCAAATTGGAAGAGTAGTAGTCCTTGTGGAATTGCATGAGCACATCACGCACATTCACGCCCCGCAGCTCAGGTTCAACGTGCAATGTTTGATAATTACCTGTAGAGAACCCATTATACGGATGATCAGGATTACTAAACATCTTGTCCAACTGGTACAATCTCCAATCGTCATTTTGCAAGTTTTTTTTGTTTTCGGAATCAACAGCATTGATTTCCCGATCTTTACAAGTCTTGCTGAATAGAGGCGAGATGAAAAATTGTGCAAATCTGTCCAATGCTCCTTCCAAATGATTGGAGCCTACTTGGAAATAGTAATTCGTGTGTTCCGACGAAGTATATGCATTGGAGTGGCCTGAATGTTTTGACAAGTAATTAGAGTATTCATTCTCCTTTGGGTATTTTTCAGTACCCATAAATAACAAGTGTTCACAAAAATGTGCCAAACCGGGTATTCCATACTGCTTGTCTGCAAACGATCCCACATTGACATCCAAAGCTGCTGCTGACTTATCTGCCTGCGGGTCGTGTATGAGCAAGACTTTAAGATCATTAGAGTTTAACTTTATAAATCTGTAGCTCCTATCGTCAATGACTGGTTTTTCAATCTGGCTGTCATCGACAACTATAGTATACTGGCTGGTAAGGTCTGGCATATTAGTTTTAGAAGTAGAGCGACTTATGCAGGTAGTGGTGTTAGAAGTATTGGTTGTTGTTGATGTTGTTGATGTTGTTGTTGATGTTGTCGTTGATGTTGAAAAAAGATGGCTAATGTACTTGTACCTCGGTAAAAGATTTTGACTAGTCAATGGCGACCAACTGAGTTGTAAAGGAGACAGCGAAAGTTTTCGAAAAGCCCAAAGGAGCATAAATAGTAGCAAGATCCGTTTAATTAATAAAGATTGTAGAAACAACTTGCCTGTTTTTCCATGTACAAAAGAAGATTTAGAATACGCTTAAAAATAAGAGCAAGAGCAAGAACAAGAACAAGATTAAGTGGTCGCTAGTGTCGAAATGTCAACCTTGAAGGTTACGAATGCGCATACAACCACAATTTTCGTTTCTTTCTCTTTTTTTATTATTATAATTATTATTATTATCTCTTGTCTTTTGTTTTAAGATAAAGAAAAAAGTAAGATAAATAAATAAATTAATAAATATTAAATAAAACGACTTATAGCAAAAAAAAAGGAAACTGGCAAATTTTGTGCACATAAATGTGCAGAAATAATACTAGAGTTACTGCCACTCATAGTTACGACTATGACGATAATGAAAACTGTAATGTTATTAAATTCACATTTCCATCAAAAAGTGCGCAAAAAAGATGAAGATTTAGGTCTTTCTACGAGCTTCATCGAAGGTGCAATACATACAACTGTTAGGACATGATAAATGTATTGAAATGGTTGTTGATGTTTCAAGCTCACAAATTGAGTGTTGAATCCAAAATTATAAGGTACATAACTACGCAAAACCAAAACCAAAACCAAAACTCCAAAAAAAAAAAAAAAAAAGAAAAAAAAAAAAGAACAACTTGTTGACTAACTAATGAAAATATCCAAACTATCCAAGATCTTTCTAATCAAATACTCGATTGTATTTAGCTTGGTGAAGCAACTTACTAGGATAGGATCCTCTGATGACACTTCAATCTTGGAATTGATCGTAACCACCATATGGTTATACGTAACACATCTCATAATGTATTCATTGGGATCGTGCTTGGGCTTAAATTGTATATGGCTCATCATGCTACTAAGAAAGCCTTGGTTTTGATCATCAGAGCTACTTTGTTTCAGTAACGTATGGCTAGCCAGTCCCTCCAGATCTGCGCGCTCTGAAATATCTGAGATAGAGGCAGCAGGGGTTACCGAGTTTGATCGCAGAGCCACTTTACTGCTGTTCAATGTTGAACTACTTTCTGCAGTTCCTCCAACTCCTTTTTTCTTTTCTTTTCCCTCTATCATTACCAAGTCAGTACTTGTGAGTTTCATTTCTTCACGTAGTTTGTCGACATACGACTTGCCCGTCTTGGAATCAACCTCGCTCCATGGTTTCTCAGTTATTCGATGGAGACTCTTCATGTCAATGCATATTTCGGCTTGGCTGATGTAGAAATCCACTGTTATCGTAGGAGGAAGTTCCGGAGCAAAATAATCACGAGGAGTCAATTTCATAGGAAATACCAAATGCGGGTCCGTCGGTAGTTGCAAGCTTGTCTTTGCAGTCTGAACTTTAAATAAAAGATCCCGAAAAGAGGTGTATAGCTTTCTGTGGTAATCCTCGTGGTCTTTGTCATCCTTATGCTCGTGCTCAGCTTTACTTAACTTTGAAAGACTTTCCATTAGTTGAATCGAGTCATCAATGGCCACTTTAGTATCGATAACTTGGCTGAGCAAAATGGGTTTGGTCAAATTCAATTTGTTGAAACATTTGTTAAAATAATGGTCTCTGGTTGCAACTTGAAATTGGGTGACGTATGCTCCGTCCCGTACAACTATTCCCTTCAATTTTTCCAGTTTACTTGTTGACACAGGAAGTTTAACTGGTGGACCTCGTTCAATTCTATTTTTGGGGTCCGGGTGCTGTGGAGAGTTGTAAAGTAATAAGTTGGAGCACATTGAAAGAGTTTCGATGATCTGGGGAAACTCAGGTATCACAGTATGGTTGATAAACCAGTG
This sequence comes from Lodderomyces elongisporus, assembly GCF_030384665.1. Classification (NCBI taxonomy): domain Eukaryota; kingdom Fungi; phylum Ascomycota; class Pichiomycetes; order Serinales; family Debaryomycetaceae; genus Lodderomyces; species Lodderomyces elongisporus. The sequence goes on along the minus strand of NC_083680.1, from coordinate 955,365 downwards.
CAATTCTCTTTCCTCATTTTCCTTTTGTATCTGTGAAACTGAATTCACAAACTCTTGGTGCTGGGCAAACGACATATCCAAAAGTCTCAAGGAAAAAGAAAAAGAAAAAGAAACAAGAAAAAGAAAAGACAAACAGAAAGAGTAGGACAGAACAATGGGAGTGGATGTGAGTTCTAAAAGTAAGAACGGTATATGACGATGATATATGACAATGGAAAAATGACGATGCTTAATGATGTTTTTATATATGATGACCGTTTTTGAAAAGAAATATTCGGGTTTGTGACTGTAGGCTAAGCGTACAAGGCAATAACCTCCACATTTACATTTTTTAATCTAGGTAGCGTTCGAGAAAAACAATCTGATGTTGGCTCATATACTAGATCATCAGGTACCTTGAACAAAGGGACAAACAAAGAACAGTACTTTTGACAGTGAGAATATGCTTTAGACTTTATGCCATTTCACCATATTCGAAAGGTTCTTTAAAAAAACCAGATGTATTTTTTTTTTGGTTTAAAAATGTAGGGTCTATTACTACGTAGAATAGTAAAAGAACAACAAAAAAGGGGGGGGGGGGAGAAGAAACAGCAACAACAACAACAACAACAATCTATTGATATCTATTGGCCTATCATATTAATAAGTATATTGGTAACCCTGATATATCATCATGGTATATAGTACCCCACATGTACCAACCTCTACCCCAGATAAAGGAAAAAAGGAATGAAAAATAAAAAGAAGAAGAAGAAACAAAGAGCTTATAAATTAATTTATTCTTTTGAAAGAAAAGTCCCAAATTCAAAACTTTTACTGCGATGTCCATAACTATTCGAGTTCGTTGTAGGTACTTCAAAGACTCAAGTTTGAGCTCGAAATCCATGGCATATATATTGTTGAATATTGCGCATTGGTACAAAGCTATTCTCTGCTCCAATTTTCTTAAAAAAGTAGTCGTGTAAAGATGCACAATTACCGTCTCTGATGTAATGGCACCCTCCTATGTTTCTCTTTCTCTCTTTCTCTTTTTTTTTTTCCTACCCCCCCCCCCCCCTCTCTCTCTCACTCTCTCTTTGCAACGCCATCTGATAATTTCTTCTTCTGTTCCAGGCACCAAACTTTTTCGTGTTCCTTCATCTATACAGGAGTCCTGCAGGCTATACGCTTTTTCAGATTGTACTTGCACAATCCATTTTGCAACTTCAAAACACTTTAGATCCAAAGATCAAAGTTCATAGCAGGAGTCGACCCTTTTAAAAACAAAACTATCAAACGCTTGAATCCATATACATATACATATATATATATATACTCACACCAAGCTGTACTCGTATTACGGTGTTTATACTTTCTCACAAGGGCGAAAAACAAAGAATAGGGAGATTGCAGTACTGAGTAATTTACAAATTTTTCAGGAATGTCGTCTAACACTGGAAATCAATCTCAGAGTAATAACCATTCTCTTCAAAGTGAAGTTAAAGATGTATATGATCCTCATATAAGCTATCTTGTTGCAGCTGCAGGCGACCCAAATGCCTCTTTTTCTCAAGCACGGCAGCAACAGCAACAACAACAACAGCAACAACAGCAACAGCAACAGCAACAGCAACAACAACAAACACAGAGCCATGCCAGCCTTCATGCTAACCCATACGCATCATATTCTGCTGAGCTTCAACACCGCGCTGAATTGCAAAGGAGACAACACCAATTACAGCAACAGGAGTTGCAACATCAGCAATTGCAGAAATACCAACAACAACAGAGAGAGTTGGCTCAAGCTCAAGCTCAGGTTCAACAAGCCCAAGCCCAGGCTCAAGCACGTGCGCAAGCGCAAGCGCAAGCACAAGCCCAAGCTCAGATGCAAGCTCATTTGAGACAGGCTCAAGCTCAATTGGAAGCTCAAACAAGGGAGAGGAATCAAAAACAAGTACATGCACAATACCAGGCACAGATAGAAGCCGAGGCCCGTGCTCAAGGTAATGCAAACTCTATTGCCCAAAATTTAACTCAGCAACTTCAAAGAGGCTTAGAATCGACGATTCTGCCATCTCACGGTGTAGCTCATATTCAACAACAGCAACAACATCATCATCAATCAGCACAGCCACAGTTACAGCAACAAGTACAACAGCTACAACAACACCATCACAACCAACATACAATACAAGCTGATTACAATGATAGTTTTACAAACCCGAGTGAGGATTTGCGATCAAGGTATGGGGAGAATGAGATAATCAAAACTTTCACCAGTAAGGCTGAATTAGTTAGATACGTCAAGTATATATTTGGTCCCAATGAAAATTGTCGAATCGTGATTAACTCATCGAAACCGAAAGCGGTATACTTCCAGTGTGAAAGGTCCGGGTCATTCAGAACTACTGTCAAGAATCCACAACAGAGACAGAGAATCGCGTATACAAAGAGAAACAAATGCGCCTTTAGAATGGTGGCCAATTTATATCCATCGGAGAAGGATCAGAAAAATGGCGTGCAGCAAGATAACACAGAAGGTGGTTTAAATGATGACAGCGGCGTTGAAAAGAGTGATTCTGGAGAGATGTGGATTTTACGAATGATAAACCCTCAACATAACCATCCACCCGATCCGACGAATAAGAAAAAGAGGCAAAAGACGTCAAGAACGTTGGTTGAGAAACCAATTAATAAACCGAAACCTGCAAGCAGAGTTGTGGATATATCCCCGACATCGCAGAGTAATCAATTGAACCATCATTTACAAAGTGAGCAACAGCTCCAGCAACAGCTTTCGCAGCATATTCCTCTTCAAACAATGCAATTTCAACAACCGCAACTGCTGCATATTGATTCCGTCCTTGCAAATCTTCCTGCGACGCCTAACTATAATGACTTGATTGGCCATTTGAGCAGTTTGCAAAATCTGCTGAACCACTTGAACCATCAGCACCCACAAGCTTCGCAACCTCATATATCAACTCAACTGCAAACGCGTCAGCAAACACAGCAACAGGAAAAACAAGGACAACAAAACCAAAGAGCACTTCTTCAAGCACAGCAACCACAGTTAGATAAAAAGAGCAATAACAATAATAATAGTAATTATAACAATAATAACAATAATAATAATGATAATAAGAATAACATTAATAACAATAATCACAATAATGAGAATATTATCAAAAATAATAGCAATAATAATACCACCCTTGGCAACACCGACAATACTCTGCTGATGTTGCAGCATGAAGCATCAATGTATACAGCTTTGGATGATGATAATCGAGCAATGACATCAGTAATTGGTGATGGAGGAAGAGCAATACCCACAGCCACTAACAATATTGCAGGCGTTGATGCCGTTGATGCCGTTGATGCCACTGATGCCACTGCTGTTGCTGATGCCAATGCTGTTGCTGCTAATGCTGCTACCCCTGAATCTGTTGGCGCCGCTACTGCTGCTCAAGTAGTCACTGGGATTACCGGAGCAGCAAATGCGTCTCATTCTACTACGGCCACTGCATCGCCAGCATTGAATCAAAGTACTACAGGATTCGAAGCTACGCTTGATCCCAATGTCGACCCCAATGTACAATCACATGATCATTCTAGTAATTTGAGAAGAAATGTTTTGTTTTAGAAAGTTTATAAAATTTTTATACACTATCTTGTTTGATTTTCTTGCATACTTTTCTCGCTATTGTCTTCTACTTCAAGCTCTTGTTTTTCAAAATCTTGTTCATCACCCTCGCCATACAATCCCAAATCTCTACCATACTGGTCTACTTCGTCGTGACTCAATTTGGGCAAAGTGGCAGCAACTCTCCATGGTTGTCTTTTTTCTACATGGGCCTTGGCAAAGATGACATCAATCTCTTCCAATGATCTTCCAGCGGTTTCTGGGTAAAAGAAAAATATAACGGGGACAAAGCAAAAATTCACCACTGCGAAAAACAAGTAACAACCCCAGTTTGAAGCTTCAAGGAATCTTGGAACAAACATCACGACAGCAAAGTTCATCAACCAATTGGTACATGTTGAAATTGCGGTGGCATAAGTTCTCGTTTTCAAAGGGTTTATTTCTGGTGGGTAGATCCATGGCAATGGCAAGATTGTAAAGGCAAAGAAAACGATAAACAAAAAGATTCCCACAGCAGCACCCTTGGCATTTTGTTCAGTGTCATCAATCAAGCATGCAAACGAAATGGTAAATGCAACTCCTTGTCCAGTAGCACCAATGAGAAACAATTTTCTTCTACCCAAGGTATCAATCAAAAAGAATGATGGAATGGTTGCTAATGCGTAAATGGTTGCAAACACACCACCCAAGATCATGGATAACCTGTATTGTGAATGATTAAAGATGGTTTGATAAAACAACAAGGTCGAGTAGTAAATAGCAGCATTACATCCAGTGAGTTGTTGGAAAAACTGTGTGCTGGCACCAATCACCATTCTTTGCCAATGTGCTGTTTTTCCACCAGTGAAGACTTGGGAAATGCCACCTTTCGTGAGTTTTGCTGATCTTCTCACAGAGTCGCTGATGAATACAAATTCGGCGGTTACTGTATCGTCTGCCACTTCAACGCCTCTCAATGCTGCCAAGACTACTTTGGCATCTTCCTCGTGATGATTTTTGATTAACCACCGTGGTGACTCTGGTAAACCTATTATACCAACGAATACAAAGAGGGCAAACACGACTTGGAATGCAACGGGGAATCTCCACAATATAGAAGAATCAGCATATGAGAATCCAAAGTCAACCCAGTAGGCGACAAATGTACCTACTGCAATGAATGCACCTTCCATATTGACTAAAAATCCTCTGTTTTCGGCCCTCGACATTTCAGATTGCCAAACTGGGATTGTTGCTGTGTTCAACCCGTTACCCAATCCAGTAATGACTCTTCCAACAACAAAATGACCCAATGGCCAGTGTGGTCTGACTGGTGTTGTTGAAATAATGGCACCAACAATGATGAGAATTGACCCAACAAAGACCAAAGGTCTTCTTCCAGTTCTTTCACCTTTCATTAATGCAAATAATGCACCAAAGAAACAACCCAATTCGTACGATGCAGTGACTGCACCTTGAATGGTACCGTTATCCCGTGTAGCCGGAAACTCCTCGTTGAATTTGTCAGCCGAAATCAAACCCGACATCAAACCTTGGTCGTACCCAAAAAGAGAGAACCCCGAGACGGCAGTAGCGGTGATGGCAATACGAAGTAGTTTGCCTGAAAGGCCATATGTGTTTGTTCTACTTTTGAGTTTGGCCCACATAACTCCTACCTTTTATTTTATAGTTTTTATTATAATTATTATTATTATTGTTATTATTATTGTTATTATTATTGTTATTATTATTCTTTGTTAAAGTTCCTATTGGTCTTCTTGTTGTGGCTGTTGTTGTGGTTGTCAGGTGTGTGGTTTCGTTATTACTCTTATTCTTTGGTGAATAATTCCCAATAGAGAGTACAATTAGTATAAAAAATAGGTTACTCAAGTCTGATATCAAAGTGGGAATCGATACTTGTTTATATACTTTTTTCTACAGGTTCTTCCCACCCCAATATGAAGAGGGGGGGGATGTTGTAAAAGCAGAAAGTTCAAACTGGAGCAAACTTTGGAACAAAATTTGAAAAGTTATAATTGACTTTTTCTTTGCACTGAAAACATTTATAAACTTGGCAAACAACCCTCGGAGGGTTGGTCAAATATAATGACGTTTCTCTAGGCACGGCAAAGTAAAATAAAACAAAACAAATCAAAACAAAATAAATTAAATTAAATTAACACGACACAAGATATGATAAAGACAAAACAATACCAATACCAGAAAAGAAAAAAAAAAAAAAAGAAAGGAAAAGAAAAGAAAAGAAACAACAAATTTTCATACAAAATAGTTGTTGAAGAAGAAGAAAAGAAAAAATATTAAAGGTGGGGAGGACATATAGGTATAGAAGGTGGGGAAGACTAATAATGTTTACTTGCCATTACATCATTTGCTCATATTGCATCTTCTTATTATTACTCGTGTCTTACTTCTTCTAGCACTTAAGCGGATTAACTTTATAGGAACAATCCTTATAGCAAGCAAGAAAATAAAATTATATGTAAACATATTTACATATAGATAAGAAAAAATTGATGGAAGAAGGGATAAAGTAGCAAATTGCAAATTGCAAATAGAAAGACTGGCTGCGAAAATTATTTTCTTAGCGTATTTGGTAATTCCTTGGCAACTCAACACAAAACACATGAGGAACAGATGAGGAACAGATGAACAACAGAGCGTGCAAAACAATTGTCAAACAATTGTCAAACAATTGCCATAAAACAAAAAAAAATACAAAAAAAAATACAAAAAAAAAAAGAAAATTTCTTCAAGACTGCCACCTGTATTGCTTAATACCTTCGCCGCTTATCGCATCTCTTCAACTGCACCTTCAACAACACCCAGCACCAGAAGTACAGATACGAAACTGTGGGGGAGAGGAAGAGGAGGAGTAGGATGGCAACTACAGTTCTTTCTTCCTCCATGTCGTCCATTATTTTATCCTTCTTTATGTTCTGTTTTGTTTCGTTTTGTTGTTTTGTTTTGTTTTGTTTAGTTTTGTTTTGTTTTGTTTCGTTTTGTTTCGTTTTCCTTTACTTTCGCTTACTTTACTTTACTTTACTTTACTTTACTTTACTTTCTCTACCAAATTTAATATAACATAATTAGTGTATCTATTCTCGTCTATAGATAGTGTATAAGTCTAAAAAAAATCAAACATACAAAAAAGATTACAAAATACACGCATGTATAAGTAAGGGTGGTATCCCATAGAAGAAAAAAAATTCAAAAGTTTCGCCTCACTTAAACATCCAATTTCCTGCTGCTTGGAGACTCAGGAGCTGGAGTGTTTTCGTCGCCTTCGACATTTTCTTGCTTCTCAAACATACCGCCGCCGTTGTTTGGGTTGCTTGAATCGTCGCTGATGTCTTCCTTAGTTTCAAAGTTATCCTTCTCGAAATCATCATCGTAAAGACCCAAGTTCTTGGCCTCGTCTTCAATGTCTTGCAATGACAATTTAGGCATGGTTGCAGCAACTCTCCATGGTTGTCTCTTGTCAACGTATGCCTTGGCAAAGATGATATCGATTTCTTCCAATGATCTTCCAGCGGTTTCTGGGTAAAAGAAGAAAATGATTGGAATGAATGCATAGTTCATACAAGCAAAGAACAAATAACAACCCCATCCTGATTTCTCAATAAATGCTGGAGTAAACATAACAACTGCAAAGTTCATCAACCAATTAGTACATGTAGACACGGCTGACGCAGTAGTTCTGGTTCTCATTGGGTTAATTTCTGGTGGGTAGATCCATGGCAATGGCAAGATTGTAAATGCGAAAAACACGATAAACAAATAAATACCGACGGCAGCACCCTTGGCATTTTGTTCAGTGTCATCAATCAAACAAGCAAATGAGATGGTGAAAGAAATGGCTTGTCCTGTAGCACCAATAAGGAACAATTTTCTTCTACCCAAGGTATCAATCAAAAAGAATGATGGAATGGTTGCTAATGCGTAAATGGTTGCAAACACACCACCCAAGATCAATGACAATCTGTATTTGGAGTAGTTGAAAATAGTTTGGTAAAACAACAAGGTCGAGTAGTAAATAGCAGCATTACAACCGGTAATTTGTTGGAAAAATTGGGTAGAAGAACCAATAATCATTCTTTGAAAGTGTTGAGCTTTGCCACCGGTAAACAAGTCCTTGAATCCGGTTTGCAAGTTGGCAAATCTGTTGACGGCATCGACAATGGCAGAGGCTTCGGCAACGACTTGGTCATCATCTGGTGAGCAGTCGTTCAAGTATCCCAAAATTTCGTATGCTTCAGCTTTTCTATTGTGAGCAATCAACCAACGTGGCGATTCAGGCAAGTTGATGACACCACCAAACAAGATCATGGCAAACACAATTTGGAAAGCAACTGGGAATCTCCATTGCACTGAGTTGTCAATGTATGAGAATCCGAAATCGATCCAGTAGGCCAAAAATGTACCAACAGCAACAACAGCACCTTCCATATTCACCAAAAGACCTCTGTTTTCTGCACGTGACATCTCGGATTGCCAAACTGGAATGGTAGCGGTGTTCATACCGTTACCTATACCGGTAATGACTCTTCCAATAACGAATTGACCAGTTTGCCAGTATGGCTTTATAGCAGCGGTGGAGATAACTGTACCAATGATGATGATCAAGGCACCACAGACAATCAATGGTTTTCTACCAATTCTGTCACCTCTCATCAAGGCAAAGATGGCACCAAAGAAACAACCCAACTCGTAACATGCAGTGACTGCACCTTGGATAGTAGCGTTACCTTTAGTAGGTGGGAACTCCTTGTTGAATTGGTCACCAGAAATCAATCCCGACATAAGACCTTGATCGTAACCGAAAAGGGAGAAACCGGTAGTGGCAATGATGGTAACTGCCAAACGCAATTTCCTGCCACGCAACCCCATAGTTGCTGTTCTAGCAGACATCCAGCTGAATTTGCTGGAAATATTGCCTGCACCCATTTTGTTGTTTTTTTTTGTGATATTACCGATAGTTTGCGTTTGCGTTTGCGTTTGTATTTGCGTTATTAATTTGTCTGATCTAGTATCGATAGAACCTTAATGAGCAAGTGATGGTAGTGTGTTGTTAGCAATGTCAATGTTGATGTTGATGTTGACAATTATTGACGCTGCTGATCGTAGCTTGTAGTTTTTGTTGGACAAGAAAATAACAAAACTTTGAAATAGACTCTGTCAAAAGAAAAAGTATCAAGAATTGTTTTGAAGAGTTTGAAAGAAAAATTAAAAAAAAAGGTTTGCAAGGGGAACAAAGTTTGTTTTCTTTACTTCCTTCTTTTTTTTAATCTTTGATATTTTCTTGGAGAGAATTTTCTTCTTGGAAAAAGGAAAAACAACTTCTGGGCTTGGCCTTGTCCTAGAAAAGGCGGATTCCCCACCATATTTATATATTTTCCACCTTCCGTCTATTGTTTCTATTGTTGTTGTTGTTTTTTCTGTTTGTTTTTCCTTTTTTTTTTTTTACTTGCAATGTGAAATGAGGTTGGAGTGGTTAAAAGTGAAGAATAGATACAAAAGGAAAGAGAGAGTAATAACAATAATAGTAATAAAGAAATAAAGAACAGTGCAGATGCTACAACTTAGTAATGTACCAAAAAATAGAAATAAAAAATAAAAAATTAAAATATGTTTTTGCAAAGAAGCATTTTGTTTATATCAAGACTAAGAACATCGTGCATATCAGCACATTTACATTTCACATTCCGTGTGCCCTTCAAGCGTATAAGCATACAACTGCCAACAACTTAAGAAAAAAAAATGAAAAAGAGCAAATTGAGGAAAGAGGAATGATGAGAAACAGAAATAAACTTTGAGGATCGAAGTAGGAGCTGCTAAAGCTTTGTACATTTCTTTTGTTTAGAAATTGTTGAAAATGAATAAGAGAATGATGACGATGATGATGATGATGAAGAGGAAGGAAAAAAGACATCAAGGAGAAAATAAATAGAAAGAGAAAGGACCTAGACATAAAAGTAATCAACAGATTATTTATCGTTCCTGTCTCTTTTGCCTTTTGTCTTTTGTCTTTTGTCTTTTGTCTTTTTTCTTTTGACTATTTGTTTGTTTGTCTTTTTGTCTTTTTGTCTATCTCTATTTTTCTCTGTTTGGCATATACACTAAATGCATCAGATGCAAAGCAAGCAGATGGTGGAGAGGAAAATGTAACAAAAGCAGGTGCAGACAAAGTGGAGGAGACGAAATGAACAGGTGGAATATAGACAAAAGACACTACCATGTTCTGTATATACACTACCATGTACAATATATACAATATAGTATAGACTGGTATGACGTCAAGATACGTTGCCAGCACTATTTTCCTACATCTAGTTCAGCACTTACTGATATAAACACAGTACATTATTCTCTCTCTTTTGCACGCTTTCTAATGTTTCTTTTTTTCTCTTTTTTTTTTTTTTTTGCTTTTCTGTTTTACTTTTCAATCAAAGTAGAAACAAGAGACGGCTCCTTGTAAGCTAATGATGATGCTGCTGCTGAAGTAGTAGTAGTTCTCTGTATTTTGTATTTTGTATTTTGTATTCCTTTTTTTTTTCTTTTTCTTTTTTTTTGACGTAATTATTTCTTTATGACATAACATACTGCACACAACGGCTTTCATTTATCCGAATATTATTCCTCGGCCCACAAAAGCAAGATGAATGTTTACTGGGATGCTCGAATAGAGAGACAAGAGGGAAATGTATTTAAATTTACACAGCTGTTGTATAGAGTAATTTCAAGCACAAGTTTTTGTCTATCTTGTGTTGGAGAGACAAGTCCAAGAGTAATTAAAGAGACAAGTACGTGTCTTGCTATTACAATCACCCATATAGTATACAAGGGTCATTCAGATAGCAAGTTTAAGTAAAACACAACTTATAGGGAGAAGGGTGGGGAAGAGAAGTAGTATAATCAGAAAGCTGAAGAAACAAATTAAATAAAAAAAAACAAAAAAAAGTAGAGTGAGAAATAAAATATGAAAATCATAACCAGCAGATCTTATCTCTTTTTTTTTTAGTTTTCGTTGCTGTTTGTTTTTTTTGATTGTTTTTACTTATTCATTTTACATCTGTACATATATATATATATATATATATATATACATGTCTATATATATAAATATCTTTTAAACTACTCTTGGTTTTCTTGGATGGATAGATTGCTGCAAATTGCTAATTTTGGGATATTAAACTAAAAGAAAAACATAAAGAAAATTAGAGAAAAAGAATGCATCGTAATATACTAGAAGCGGGATGAAGCAGATATATAGAACCCCACAAGAGTATAGGGAAAGAAAACTTAGCAATAGGTGATGTCAGGTAAAACTTAATGAACCTTTTCTTTAACCGTATCCTGCCTCAATATAATTTCAGAATCTCTCTTTTTTTTTATCAATTATTTATTTATTTATTATTATTTCTTCCATATCTTTACTTTGTTGCTTGCAAGAGTCAAACTTTTGTTTTTTTCAACTTATTTCGTTTTTATAGGTTATTGGCCAGCATCAAAAAGAAAAAAAAAAATTTTTTATTAAAGTGTAATAGCCTATACTCTCAATATATCCACCTGCATTCTGCGATGGGAGGGGGGGGAGACGGCCTTCTCTAAGTAATTATCCACAAAATGAATTAGGAAAAGGATTATTATTGAAAAAGAAAGAACAATTACAAACAAAAAAAAAAAAAAAGTGAAGTAGAACTAAGCTAGGCTTAAATAAACTAAACTAAACCTTTCTATTCTACCTGCATTTGATGCGTCCTTCCCTATAACCGAACCATATATATATTATATATATATATTATATATGGAAGATGAGTAAAAAAAAAAAAAAATTTTTCACATAGAAATTTCTTCTTGTGTACTTTTTCTTTTTGAGATGAGCTTCTGTTTCCTCACTTTATTTATTTATGGAGCTATTCCTTACGTTATTTGTCGGATCGAGACGAGATTCCCGGGTTCTAGTTTACGCTATATGTTTTACTTGTTTTACCATTGCAAGTTCTTTTCCTTTAATATTTTCATTTTTCATTTTCCATTTTGTGTATTGTAAGGTATGTTACCAACGGCAAATGTATAGTACATGAACCCACCAAACGTCATTCTTCTTGGCAAAGGAAAGAAAAAAAAAAAAAAAAAGGTAGGAAGCTCACTTGGGATAGGGCATCGCCGTGCTGGCAAGACATTCCATAACATTCGCAATGTTGAACAAAGGTAATACTGAAATTTTGGTAGTATAGAATATATTGTTTGTTTTTTTTTTGGGGGGCTCTGTTCATCACCTCACTTCTGAGTCCGAGATTACACTTTATAGGTTCATAACCCAATTCTATCAGTTTTCTCCTTCTACATGCCAATATTTATAAATATATATTTTAGCGAGGTCGAGGTCACTTTGCTCATGACAATCTTTATCAAAACCTTTTTCCTCTTCTTCTTCTTCCCCTCTTCACCCTCCCCCCTCCCCACACACACACACACACATACAGGAAAAATAGTTTATGAAACCTTTTTATTCTTTTGCCTATTATTAACTCAAAAGCTTATTATCTTCTCTAGTTTCCCCACTTTTGGTTTCAGATAAAATATTGAGGGGGGGTGGAAGTGAGAGTGCTTTTTGTTTCATGGCTGGTTCTAGTAATAAGGATGTCCCGGTTAATAGTTTAAAAAATCGTTTCGTGGTTTCTTTGTTCTGGAAGAGGGGTTTCTCTCTTTTTTTTTTTTTTTAGAACAACAAGACACACTCACATTTACATTTACACTTACACAGACACTTACACAGACACAAACACAGACACAAACACAGACACATTGGTTATTTTTAAAACTTGTAGCCTGAGTAGACAATAGCTTTGACTTATTACTGGCACAAAGCAAAACACAATGTAAGGGCTCTAACTCGCTTCCTCACACATTGTAGTGAAAAACACTATTTCTTTATTTTCTTTATTTTCTTTATTTCTTTAATTTGTTTGGCCTCTTTTTTTTTTCTTCCTTTTCTTTTTTTGCCAATTTGCCACTACCTTTTAGCATACATCTTTACATCATAGAGCATTTACTGCAACAATTGCAACAATTGCAACAATAATAATAGTAATAGCCATACACCATACACCATAAACTACAAAACTACAAAACTGCGAAACTGCAAAAGTGCAAAAGTGCAAAAGTGCAAAACCAACCCAAAGTACTATTGATACAGGATACGTTTATGTGTATATACATGATAATACTAAAAGCAAAACCAGAATTTCTTTTAAAAAAAAAAAAAAAAAATCCAAAAAAAAATTTAAATTTAAGAACAATATGTTTCCTCGAGTGGCAATAAATTATTGTTGCAAGGCCAAAAAAAAAAGTAAAAGGAATGGAGACGACGCGATATTATGAAACAATAGACAAAACCAATACAATAATCTTGTACTATTAACTCACCAACAATGTTTTTTGTCTATTGTCTGCAAAAAAAAAAATAACAAAAAAATAACACATGATTTCTACAGCAGCACCCGCTCTAAATGCCAATTACCACTCTTCATTCTTCATTCTTCATTCTTCATTCTTCATTCTTCATTCTTCTCCTTCTTACACTAATTTATCGTTTGACCTTAAAACCACTACCACCACTACTACCACTACCACACTTACTGAGGAGCCCAACTCTTTTGGAAAACCCCACTCTATGTGCAATGTACAACAGTGTATAAATAGTCCGGAATGGATATGTGCATTGATTAATAAGGTTACAATATACATAAATTGCAGCACACTCTTCCAAATTTCACATCACTCAGTATATACAAGTAGGTTAAGAAAGGTGGGGTAGACACCAAAGCGCATTGTACTAGAATATGTAGAATTGATGAATAAGCCTCCAAATTTGCCATTCTCTACCTCAATCTCTCCTTTACCTACTATATACCTATCTTCTCCACAAAACACTTGTCCTAATTATCCCGTATATTATACTCCGACTAAATATGTTTAATGTTTTGTAGTGTCTTGGAATTTAAGTGACAGGAGAGGAGAAGGTGCTATGCAAATGATTTTGATCTAGAAAGAGATGGTTATTCTGTTGCTTTTTTTCCTCTTTTCCTCTTTTCCTCTTTTCTTGTTTTTTTTCTGCTTTTTGCCGTATACCTTGGAAACCAATACTGAGTGATGCAGTGTTAAAAGATTGTCTCAATCTCTGTATTCTTGTTTTTTCTTTCGCTTGTTGCTTGTTGCTTGTTGTTTTTGTTTAATAAAATTTTTTGGTACTCAAAATTTAGGAAGAAAACACCGCAAAAAAAAAAAAAACGAGAAACAATTTAACTAAATAACTAGAAAAGAATGTATTCACTATTGACAATCAAGGTTACCTCCAAAAACGTTAACAATGATCTTCTGGAAAAGAAAAAGTATACGAATGTGTAAATAGATCTGTGCCGATACTGAGAAGAAAAAAAAAAACAGTTAATAAATATTGTTGTTGGCGATTATACGATTGCAAAATTTGCATTGTCAATATAACAATACAAAATTAAGCAAAGAATTACAAGGCAATCAAGACAATTGCTAAACATCCATCTGTCTCTCGCTCACTCTCTCGCTCCCTCCCTCATCGTTCCATTCCTCTTCCCAACATCTTCCTATTCCTATTCTTATTCTTCTTCTTCTCTTGGACACATTTTTTTTTCATAAACTTTAATAGTTCATAAATGTATTTTGTGATAAGCTTGGCTCATCAACCCCATTCTGATAACTTTTCTTTCTTTTCAAAACCAATCCACGGTCCTTGACTTCTTTCAAAAATCTCAACTTGTGCAATCGTTGCGACTCCAAATATGCCTCAACTTCTTTTTGCGAATTGCAGTTGTCATAGTCTTCTAGATATAGTGTGGGTGTATTTGCAATGTATCCTGGTAAGCTCTCTTCGTCAACAATTAGTTGACTCATATCAATCTCCACATGTGTTGGTAGAACTTGGTGTGGTTTTGTAGATGCTATTTGTTTTGCTTCACAAGGAAACTTTTTGGCACTAATACAATTAGTGACGCATTGATAAATCAAGTCATGAACATTGCTGGAACACCCTTTATGGTAATTTAAAGGTGCCAGTGCAAGAATCTCAGCTGTTGAAATAGTGATGGCCATCAGTGTTTGTTACCTACCTTAGTAGAAATGTACAATTTCTTTCTTTCGTTCTTCCTTGTTTTTTGTCATCTCGCAACCCCTTCTCCCCAATATCCCCCAGCTAAAGTGCTTATTTTATTCTTGTATTTTATTTTTCTTCTCTCACTTATTGTGTTCTCTCGCACCACCAAAAATTTGTTAAAAATTTGTTAAAAAAAAATAAAAAAAAAACAAACATAAAAATGAATGTCTATATATATATATTTCCAAATACATGTGAAAAACATGGAAAGAGAAAAATAAAAACAACCTCATCTAGTCTATATAATAATGTATCACGTGATATCTCTTTTTCTTTTTTCTTTTTTCTTTTTTTTTTTTTTACTTCTTCTTTCATTGTAACTAAACTTTTCTTTTACTTTATTTTGTTCTTTTTCAATACAATTGCACATTTTTCATCAATGGTTCATTGAGAGATTCTAACTTGTATTCAAATGTTTTATTTGTTCATGTTTTTTTTTTTTTTATTTTATTGTTTTCTTTCTTGAGTAAATGACTTTATGGGATCAATTCTATTGGAAAAACAACAACAACAACAAGGAGAAGAAAAAGAAGAAAAAGAAGAAAAAGAAGAAAAAGAAGAAGAAAAAGAAGATGCCTTCCTATATATCTATCGCATTCACTTGACTTGAACTTAAAAGATATCAACTATATAAATGAGTCAATAGGATCCTTTAAGAGGTCTCTAGATAAAACAAAAAAAAAAAAAACTATTAGCGTAAAGGTCACGTAGCCAAAGCTTAGACCCTGAATACCAAGCTGCTCAAAACGTAAACGTAAAATTTTGTCACGTGATTTATCTTCTTCTTTATCTTTCTATAATATTTTTTTTTAAAAACAAAAAACAAATAATCTTATCAATCACATGGATTCTTTATGAAAAGTACTGTACTCAACAAAAAACTAAATGTAAATTTATATTAATTACAAAAGAGAAATTTTATTTTCAATGCTCAATGCAAACTACCACCACCATAACCATAACCACCGTAGCCATCAACCTCCCTCCTTCTCCCCTTCTCACTTCCACCCCCTTTTCTGCTTTAATATTTTTAATATTTCTAACTTTTTTAATTACAATTTCTCTTTTTGGCTCAATGTACCCCACATTACAATAACCATTCAGTCTGTCTCTCTCTCTCTCTTTATTTTTTATTTATTACAAATAAAATAGATGCTACCATGTAGCCCCTATTTATCCAAATTAGGCTCAACAAAACAAGTTCCACTATTTTGTTTGTTTGTTTGTTTGTTTGTTTGTTTGTCTCTGATTGTTATATATATATATATATTTCTCTTTATAGAAATATTGTACTGTTCAAGAGGATGTTTGGATGAAAAACAAAAATCCAAATTGCTCGAACAAACAGAACTCCATTGGAATTAGCAAAACAATGAAATTTATCATCCTCTTACTCCTCTCCTCCTCCTCCTCGTGCTCGTGCTCGTGCTCGTTCTTTTTCTCTATTTTTTTTGTTCTCCTCAATTTGCGTAGTGCTTCCCCTCTTTCTTCCCTCCCCCCCTCCCCCGCTAAAAATAAAAAAATAAAAAAATAAAAAATAAAAAATAAAAAAGAAAAGATAAATGTTGAGCTAACCTATATATATATATACATATATATATATACAGTGCTTAGTTTCTTGATTTATTTCCTATCCACCACTTACTTTCTCCATATTTCAAAACCCCTTTATACAATTACCATCCTAGTGTCACGGTTAATACATTCAAATTTATTATAAGTTTTTCTTTACCTTTTTTTTTATTGTTTTTTTTATTGTTTTTTTTTTTTCAACATTCCACTTTCCAGATGAGTACCAAAAAGTATGCATTAATCACAGGGGCATCCTCAGGTATTGGCTATGCTCTTGCTACAGAGCTTTCTCGCAAAGGGTACACAGTAATTGGGTGCTCGCCTGCCTCAGTCATTTTTGCACAAAAGCCCCTCGAAAAAGAATACGGATTGATTTCAATCCCATTGGACATCACTGATCCTGAGAACATCAAATTGGTAGCCACGCAAGTAGAAGAAATCACCGGGGGTAAACTACACATTCTCTACAACAATGCTGGAATTTCAATTGCTGGACCAGCAATTGAAACTGATGAAAAAGACCTCGACAAGATTTTCCAAGTCAATGTCATTGGTCATATCAATGTGACAAAATACCTTTCCCCGCAAGTCATCAACGCCAAAGGAACAATAGTTTACACTTCATCGGTGGCAGCAAGAGTTCCCTTGAGTTGGGTTAGCGTATACAATGCAACCAAGGCTGCCATTGACGCTTATGCACTAACATTGCACGGGGAAATGGCACCATTCGGAGTCCGAGTACACAGCGTCATTACCGGTGGAGTAGACACTGCAATATGCGACGCCAACGTAAAAACAACATTGGGCGACTCCTACTACGAAGTACCGGGAGTATACGACTCAATTAGGTCAAGTGCAATGATGAGTCGCGATTTGAATATAAGCCCCGAAAAGTATGCAAAAGAAATCGTTAAAGAGTTAACAAGGTGGAGAAACCCTGGCTTCAATTTGTACCATGGGGCAAGAGCATATTTCTTGCACTGGGTAAGTAGGTGGATGCCCTTGTGGTTGGTCGAGTTTGGTGTCCAGTACCATTTTAAACAATGGAAAGTGTTGAGAACCTTGGCAAGGTTAGTTAGTCAAAAAAGATACACCAAGAAAAACCAATAACAGGTACGAAACAATCCATAAAAAAAAAAAGAACAGAAAAGATGGAAAGAAAAAAAGAAAGAGAGAAAGAAAGAAAAAAAGAAAAAACGAAAATGTACATTGTTTTAGTGGGTACATGCAAAGTGGTATTTATTCTAAAAATGTAAAACTAGACTAGAATACAAACTCCAATCAAATATTCTTTTTTTTAATAAATAAAAAAAAACGATCATTTCTAATAGTAAGCAAATTGTAATGCAAAATCAAAATCAAAACCAAAAATTGGAACAAACAAAAGAAGTCCCCTTTCCCCCCAAGAAATGTAAAAACAAGAAAACAAAAACAAAAACAAATGCATTTGAAAAGGTTGGCTTTTCGTTTCTTCTCCTTTTCTTTCCTTTATCTTTTTTTATCTTTTTTTCCTTCATTATTTTTTTTTTATTCTCATGGCTAATAGTACTTTTGATTCCATTATTTCTTCTTTTTGCTTTGATGAACCTTCAAATTCAACTCCATTGCCATCTCATCTGCACCAATGCTGGCCAAATTATCAGCAATATCGTTCCCTTTGTTTCCAGAATGTCCTCTAACATGAATAAATTGCAATGAGTTCCACCCTAACTGGCCATACACATCATCAATCTTTGCAGTCAATCTTACAGCTTCTTTGATAATGTCAGCATTGGCCACTGGTCTTTTAGCGACATTTTGCCATCCATTTTTTAACCATTTTGCGGACCATATTTTAATGCATTTCAAAGCATATATAGAATCAGAACAAATAGCATACCGACACTTGTATATTGCTTTATCAAGCTCTTTGTCTATGTTTCGTAAGGCATGAAGCACAGCATGCAATTCTGCGCGTTGATTCGTTGGTGGAATATTATCAACATCATCCACATCGCTTAATGGAACAGCTTTATTTCGTATATCGTGTTTACCATAATAAACCCCATAGCCCGAAGCAGCAAGGCGCCGTCTGTTATTACCTCGACAGGCCCCATCGGTGTAAATTCTAGTCACGTTGGGCATGGAATTTGACGATATTTTAAGTTTCCGAGAATTAGTGTGATCTTTTGAAAATGGGGACGAGACAATTACCTCACAAGCATTCTCATCTTCATCATCGGACTCATCACTATACTCATCACTATACTCATCACTATACCCATAACCATACCCATAACCATACCCATAACCATACTCATAACCACACTCATCACTATACTCATCACTATACTCATCACTATACTCATCACCATACTCATCACTATACTCATCACTATACTCATCAGAGTATCGCAGATTGTACCCGTAAGCATAATCTGATTCCATATCGACAAATAGTTGAGCCTCAAAATAATCGTTAAATTTTCTGAATTTGGCATTACTGAACCCAACCACTGAATCTTTACATTCAGGCCAACTATCGTATACGCCAATGGCGCGGCCTCTGGCAACCCCGTAGTATGGCATTTAGATGCTATCGGTGACACTAAAACTCTCAAGAAGCAGACGAGTAATGCTAACGGTGCTATTACAAATAAAGCAGTATGCTTATTAACAAGGGTTGATATTTTAAACCGGGAGTATGGATAATGATTTGAACTAGTCTTTAAACCCAGATGCTTAAACAACCATCACCAATCACATCTACATGCATCAGATATCAAATCTAAGATTTCGACAAAGATGCAACCTTTGCGATTTCTTAGATGCGCGAAGAAAAATGCAAAAAAATAAAAAAATAATAAAAAAAAAGACAAATACCAATAAAAAATTATGAGAGGCCAAGATGGCATTTACTAATATAGACTATTAGAGAGACGCTCATGATTTTACGTCAAAGATAGGAATATTAAATCCCATACAAACATATCATTTGCAATCCCTGTTTACTTATTGTATTTATATAAAATTTGTGCCTAAAAACACACACACACACACACACTCACTCACTCACTCACTTTTAGCATCACCTATTGTTCAGCGTATACAATTACACACGTACTGCTGAGCTACTAGGAGATACCGTTTTTTTCCTCTCAATTCTCTAGAGCTTTTGCAACTACAATGTATATGGCATATACAAGTATATTTGTTTATTTCCAACTACAAGACATAACAAGATAGCTAGCTACTTTATAAGTTATAAATACCTACGAATCTGTTTCTTGTAGTTTTAAACTTTCTTCACCTTTCTCTTCTTCTTTTCCATCGTCTTCTTCTTCTTCTTTCGCCAGAATTAAACACACAACCAAAGTCTCACTTAGTACAGTTTAAACGAGTCAGACTTTACCAGTTAGTTTACTTAATTAAATCTCAAAGAATGTCATTTTTCAAAAATTTTTAACACCTCCCCCACATCAAAGGGGGAAAAACCCGCCGAAGCCAAGGTTCGGTTTAAACTCCCAAAGGAGGAAATAGTCTCGCCAACTTCAGAGTCCAATTCTGTTTATGAGGTAGATTTAGGTTCAATGACAGCGATTGCGCGAAATATACAGAACGTTCAATTTGGGAGATAATTTGTAGGCTGAGTGCGAAATAGAAAAATGGTTCAATTACAAATAGCAGAGTGCATACAAAAATAGAAAGGTGTGTTAATATTAAAAAAAAAGTGCAAAGATTAATAGCAGGAACAGCAACACCATCAGCAACACCATCAGCAACACCATCAGCAACACCATCAGCAACACCATCAGCAACACAACCAGCAACACAACCAGTGACTCAACCAGTAACTCAACCAGTAACTCAACCAGTGACACAACCAGTAACTCAACTAGTAACTCAACCAGTGACACAACCAGTAACTCAACCAGTGACACAACCAGTGACACAACCAGTAACTCAACCAGTGACACAACCAGTAACTCAACTAGTAACTCAACCAGTGACACAACCAGTAACACAACCAGTGACACAACCAGTGACACAACTAGTAACTCAACTAGTAACTCAACCAGTGACACAACCAGTGACACAACCAGTAACTCAACCAGTAACACAACTAGTAACTCAACCAGTAACTCAACCAGTGACTCAACCAGTAACACAACCAGTGACACAACCAGTGACACAACCAGGAATAACACCAGAAACATTTTTGACAAGTTTAAATGGCATAGTTTGAGTTTGGTCGACGTCGGATAGCACACACTATAATAAATATGTTGGATATAATAAATATGATAAATATGATAAATATTAGTGGTGCTATTCCAACACGAGCAAACAATGATTTTGATGCAACATTAACAGACCCCGGAAGCAGATTCCACAAGCTTTTCTTCTGCACCATCTGAAACAACTTGCACGGTGACTTATACAACTCAACCTGTGATTATATGATCCCGCTGTGCCTTGTTGATACCCCTAGTGCATATGCGTCCTCGACATTTTTCGTCCCCCGTACAAGATCATACGACAAAGGCGCCATTTTGTCGCAGGATCTGCCAAGTTCAGAATAAATGTGTGAGTCAGCAGCTACACTAGTGCAATGTTGTGGTAGGCTATGGGAAACGGTAGCAGAGGTCAGTGGGCTCCCCTGCTTTGGGATCATGGTTGGGTTTGTGATATAGTCATCCGTGAAGCAGCAACAGAGGTAACATCAGAAATAGCATCAGTGACAGTATCGGTGGTAGCTTTAGACAGAGAAGGGAATTTCTAAGGACCATATCAAGCAACTCTGGGCGGGACGAGATCACCTTATTGAAGGCTTCTTCTGTGACCTGCAGTATGGGGACCCTCTTATAAAGTGTAATGAAGTCGCCCTCAGAATGGCTCTTAGTTCCCAGTTTAGTGCTATTCATGTAATGGATGTCTGCAAAGTTAACTGCAGCTCAGATCTATTGGCACAATTCACCGCAGTATGAATCGACGGGAGTCTTAAACTTGTCAAAGTGGAAGAAATTGATGTTTTTCTGGTTAATATTGTTTTTATTTTTAGTTTGTGTTGTGTTTTTCGTGTTTTGTGTTTCTTTTGTGATATCGATATCACACTAGTTCAAATGGTTGAGGTAGCGACGGTTGTTGTTGTTGTTGTAGTTGTTGTTGTTGTTGTTGTAGTTGTTGTTGTTGTTGTTGTTGTTGTTGTTGTTGTAATAGTAGTTGTTGTTGTTGTTGTTGTAGTTGTTGTTGTAATAGTTGTTGTTGTTGTTGTTGTTGTAATAGTTGTTGTTGTTGTAATAGTTGTTGATGTTGTAATAGTTGTTGTTGTTGTAATAGTAGTTGTTGTTGTAATAGTTGTTGTTGTTGTTGTTGTTGTAATAGTTGTTGTTGTTGTAATAGTTGTTGTTGTTGTTGTAGTTGTTGTTGTTGTAGTAGTTGTTGTAGCTGTTGTTGTTGTTGTTGTAGTTCTTTTAGCAGCAGTTGTTGTTGTTGTTGTTGTTGTTGTTGTTGTTGTTGTTGTTGTTGTTGTTGTTCTTTTAGCAGCAGTTGTTGTTGTTGTTGTTGTTGTTGTTGTTGTTCTTTTAGCAGCAGTTGTTGTTGTTGATCATCACTTTCAGCCAAAACAACTTTTTCTATTAACTCCTTCTTTTCTGCCCGTTTCTTTAGCCATGCAAACGGTTTGAACAGAGTCGTTTTGCTCTTCTTGAACCATGAAAACGGTTTAAACAGAGTCTTTCTGCTCTTCTTGAGCCGTGCAAACAATTTGAACAGTGGTATCCTACTCTTTTTAGGCTCCTTTAATTGATTCATACAGGAATCGTTTTCCTCTGGAATCCTAATATCCACAGAAACAAAATCGCAGTCCTCTGAGTTTTGGTCATTCCAATTGGTTCTTTCAACTGAGCTCACAGCATCTGACAAGGGGGCTGATACCAGTAAGACAGATGTATACGGTATATCCGCGTTTCCATCTATGGTTTCAATAGCAACATGAAATGGAAATGCGCTTGGAACGTCATAGGGCGAGCTAGACTCTAATTCTGGTATAAAAGATGTATACGGTACATCCGTGTTTCCATCTGTGGTTTCAATAGCAACATGATATGGAGCCTCTCTCGGAATGATTTCATCATCATACACCGAGCTAGACTCAAATTCTGATAAGGCAGATGTACATGGTACATCCGCGTTTCCATCTGTGGTTTCAATAGCAACATGATATGGAGCCTCTCTCGGAATGATTTCATCATCATACACCGAGCTAGACTCAAATTCTGATAAGGCAGATGTACATGGTACATCCGCGTTTCCATCTGTGGTTTCAATAGCAACATGATATGGAGCCTCTCTCGGAATGATTTCATCATCATACACCGAGCTAGACTCAAATTCTGATAAGGCAGATGTACATGGTACATCCGCGTTTCCATCTGTGGTTTCAATAGCAACATGATATGGAGCCTCTCTCGGAATGATTTCATCATCATACACCGAGCTAGACTCAAATTCTGATAAGGCAGATGTACATGGTACATCCGCGTTTCCATCTGTGGTTTCAATAGCAACATGATATGGAGCCTCTCTCGGAATGATTTCATCATCATACACCGAGCTAGACTCAAATTCTGATAAGGCAGATGTACATGGTACATCCGCGTTTCCATCTGTGGTTTCAATAGCAACATGATATGGAGCCTCTCTCGGAATGATTTCATCATCATACACCGAGCTAGACTCAAATTCTGATAAGGCAGATGTACATGGTACATCCGCGTTTCCATCTGTGGTTTCAATAGCAACATGATATGGAGCCTCTCTCGGAATGATTTCATCATCATACACCGAGCTAGACTCAAATTCTGATAAGGCAGATGTACATGGTACATCCGCGTTTCCATCTGTGGTTTCAATAGCAACATGATATGGAGCCTCTCTCGGAATGATTTCATCATCATACACCGAGCTAGACTCAAATTCTGATAAGGCAGATGTACATGGTACATCCGCGTTTCCATCTGTGGTTTCAATAGCAACATGATATGGAGCCTCTCTCGGAATGATTTCATCATCATACACCGAGCTAGACTCAAATTCTGATAAGGCAGATGTACATGGTACATCCGCGTTTCCATCTGTGGTTTCAATAGCAACATGATATGGAGCCTCTCTCGGAATGATTTCATCATCATACACCGAGCTAGACTCAAATTCTGATAAGGCAGATGTACATGGTACATCCGCGTTTCCATCTGTGGTTTCAATAGCAACATGATATGGAGCCTCTCTCGGAATGATTTCATCATCATACACCGAGCTAGACTCAAATTCTGATAAGGCAGATGTACATGGTACATCCGCGTTTCCATCTGTGGTTTCAATAGCAACATGATATGGAGCCTCTCTCGGAATGATTTCATCATCATACACCGAGCTAGACTCAAATTCTGATAAGGCAGATGTACATGGTACATCCGCGTTTCCATCTGTGGTTTTAATAGCAATATGATATGGAGCCTCTCTCGGAATGATTTCATCATCATACACCGAGCTAGACTCAAATTCTGATAAGGCAGATGTACATGGTACATCCGCGTTTCCATCTGTGGTTTCATTAGCAACATGAAATTGAAGTTGGCTTGGACTGTCATAGGGCGAGGTGAAGCTGTTATTGGATGCCTCCTCTACTTGGGAAGCACTCCTCAGGATTGTTACTGTGTCAGATTCCGTAATTATATCCTCCCTCCTTGTCTGGCGACTCTCGGAGGAAAAATCAATTCCAAAATTTACTGGACCTCTAAGTTTATTATAGATCAAACTTGACTCTGCATTTTGCAAAACAACTGATTCTGACGCAACTGATACTTCTGTGCCATCCAGCATATCCATAAAATCATCGGGAAAAACACGTGGATCCTCCGCAATGCGTACAAAGATCGACTTTGGTGGAGAGAAATGCGGAGGGCTGTTCTTTGGTGGTTGCTTTGCATTCTCAGCTTCTAAAGCGCGCCTTCTGATTAATGGTATTCCGGTTGATGGCTCTGTGTAATCCAGCTTATTCTGAAAAATCTCGCCATAAGTTTCAGTTCCAGCTTTTCTTAGATACCTGGAGTCCCTATAGACTGAGCTGGGTTCTAAGATTGGTGAGCCTGATGACTCCCCTGGAAGTAAAAACCGAACCTTGGGTTTGGCGGGTTCGGAATCCTTTGCAAAGACATTTTGAAAACATTTATTAAAAAAGGGCATTGTTAATTTTTAAATTGTAGTCTTCCTCGATTATTGATGATAAAATCTGGTTAAGGTTATCGAGTAAGGCTTGGTTGTATGTTTAATTCTGGTAAAAGAAGGAAAAGAAGAAGGAAAAGAAGAAGGAAAAGAAGAAGGAAAAGAAGAAGGAAAAGAAGAAGAAGAAAAGGGTAAAAGAAGGTTTGAGGTCACAAGGGTTTTGTTTGTGGATATTTATACTTCACCAGGTAGCCCTCCAGTCACGCCTTGTGGTTGGGGATTAACAAGTAACTTGTGTTATGCCATATACATTTTGGTTGCAAAACCCGCGAGGAAGTGAGGGGAACAGAAGGGCGAGGAAGTCCCTTCTGGTAGCTCAGCAGTGCGTGTGCAATTGTATGCGCTACCAAACGCGTCATATCAAAAAAACCAAATGGGTGCTGCCAATAGTGTGTGGCTGTATCAGATAGCGGACGACCAGAGTGGATAAATTGTATGTTTGGATGCATGTTGGCTCAACACAATCTACAACCTTATACATCCTGCAATGCATTCTATCTCCACAAACAATTCTCGACTCATTGCAAGTTTGACGGCAATGAGTCGAGAATTGTTTTTGCGTGTTGATTATTCCAGCAAGTCTGGTGCGAATTTACAGGGAAACATTTTTCTACTGAAGTTTGAGGAAAACTGTGGGCTCAGCTACTCCCTCCCCTTCTCCCCGCCCCATACATTTACATCATATAGGCCGGGTTCCAGGTTGAACCCTACGTTGGATCCTATATCAGTTCTAGAACATAGGGGGAATCGTGCTCCTATCAATGCTGCTGCCCACTGTAGTGGTTTTTGTAAAGTTTTATGTAAAGTTTTTTGTAAAGTATACACGCACCCGCGCGTCCATCTTATGTGTATCTAACCTGTACCTTACCTGTATCCTACCTGTCTCCTACATGTGTCTTACGTGTATCCTACCTGTGTCCTACGTGTTTCTTACGTGTATCCTACGTGTATCCTACGTGTATCTAAGGTTGACTCGTTCACAGCAGCTCACGTGCGCGCACACATACACATACTCCAACCCGAGATACTACAGTTTACAATGACAGCGATTGCGCGAAATATACAGAACGTTCAATTTGAGAAATAATTTGTAGGCTGAGTGCGAAATAGAAAAATGGTTCAATTACAAATAGCAGAGTGCATACAAAAACAGAAAGGTGTGTTAATATTAAAAAAAAAGTGCAAAGATTAATAGCAGGAACAGCAACACCATCAGCAACACCATCAGCAACACCATCAGCAACACCATCAGCAACACCATCAGCAACACAACCAGCAACACAACCAGTGACTCAACCAGTAACTCAACCAGTAACTCAACCAGTAACTCAACCAGTGACACAACCAGTAACTCAACTAGTAACTCAACCAGTGACACAACCAGTAACTCAACCAGTGACACAACCAGTGACACAACCAGTAACTCAACCAGTGACACAACCAGTAACTCAACTAGTAACTCAACCAGTGACACAACCAGTAACACAACCAGTGACACAACCAGTGACACAACTAGTAACTCAACTAGTAACTCAACCAGTGACACAACCAGTGACACAACCAGTAACTCAACCAGTAACACAACTAGTAACTCAACCAGTAACTCAACCAGTGACTCAACCAGTAACACAACCAGTGACACAACCAGTGACACAACCAGGAATAACACCAGAAACATTTTTGACAAGTTTAAATGGCATAGTTTGAGTTTGGTCGACGTCGGATAGCACACACTATAATAAATATGTTGGATATAATAAATATGATAAATATGATAAATATTAGTGGTGCTATTCCAACACGAGCAAACAATGATTTTGATGCAACATTAACAGACCCCGGAAGCAGATTCCACAAGCTTTTCTTCTGCACCATCTGAAACAACTTGCACGGTGACTTATACAACTCAACCTGTGATTATATGATCCCGCTGTGCCTTGTTGATACCCCTAGTGCATATGCGTCCTCGACATTTTTCGTCCCCCGTACAAGATCATACGACAAAGGCGCCATTTTGTCGCAGGATCTGCCAAGTTCAGAATAAATGTGTGAGTCAGCAGCTACACTAGTGCAATGTTGTGGTAGGCTATGGGAAACGGTAGCAGAGGTCAGTGGGCTCCCCTGCTTTGGGATCATGGTTGGGTTTGTGATATAGTCATCCGTGAAGCAGCAACAGAGGTAACATCAGAAATAGCATCAGTGACAGTATCGGTGGTAGCTTTAGACAGAGAAGGGAATTTCTAAGGACCATATCAAGCAACTCTGGGCGGGACGAGATCACCTTATTGAAGGCTTCTTCTGTGACCTGCAGTATGGGGACCCTCTTATAAAGTGTAATGAAGTCGCCCTCAGAATGGCTCTTAGTTCCCAGTTTAGTGCTATTCATGTAATGGATGTCTGCAAAGTTAACTGCAGCTCAGATCTATTGGCACAATTCACCGCAGTATGAATCGACGGGAGTCTTAAACTTGTCAAAGTGGAAGAAATTGATGTTTTTCTGGTTAATATTGTTTTTATTTTTAGTTTGTGTTGTGTTTTTCGTGTTTTGTGTTTCTTTCGTGATATCGATATCACACTAGTTCAAATGGTTGAGGTAGCGACGGTTGTTGTTGTTGTTGTAGTTGTTGTTGTTGTTGTTGTAGTTGTTGTTGTTGTTGTTGTAGTTGTTGTAGTTGTTGTTGTTGTAATAGTTGTTGTTGTTGTAATAGTTGTTGTTGTTGTAATAGTTGTTGTTGTTGTAATAGTTGTTGTTGTTGTAATAGTAGTAGTTGTTGTTGTTGTTGTAATAGTTGTTGTTGTTGTTGTAGTAGTTGTTGTTGTAGCTGTTGTTGTTGTTGTTGTTGTTGTTGTTGTAGTTGTTGTTGTTGTTGTTGTTGTTGTTGTTGTTGTTGTTGTTGTTGTTGTTGTTGTTCTTTTAGCAGCAGCAGTTGTTGTTGTTGTTGTTGTTGTTGTTGTTGTTGTTGTTGTTCTTTTAGCAGCAGTTGTTGTTGTTGATCATCACTTTCAGCCAAAACAACTTTTTCTATTAACTCCTTCTTTTCTGCCCGTTTCTTTAGCCATGCAAACGGTTTGAACAGAGTCGTTTTGCTCTTCTTGAACCATGAAAACGGTTTAAACAGAGTCTTTCTGCTCTTCTTGAGCCGTGCAAACAATTTGAACAGTGGTATCCTACTCTTTTTAGGCTCCTTTAATTGATTCATACAGGAATCGTTTTCCTCTGGAATCCTAATATCCACAGAAACAAAATCGCAGTCCTCTGAGTTTTGGTCATTCCAATTGGTTCTTTCAACTGAGCTCACAGCATCTGACAAGGGGGCTGATACCAGTAAGACAGATGTATACGGTATATCCGCGTTTCCATCTATGGTTTCAATAGCAACATGAAATGGAAATGCGCTTGGAAAGTCATAGGGCGAGCTAGACTCTAATTCTGGTATAAAAGATGTATACGGTACATCCGTGTTTCCATCTGTGGTTTCAATAGCAACATGATATGGAGCCTCTCTCGGAATGATTTCATCATCATACACCGAGCTAGACTCAAATTCTGATAAGGCAGATGTACATGGTACATCCGCGTTTCCATCTGTGGTTTCAATAGCAACATGATATGGAGCCTCTCTCGGAATGATTTCATCATCATACACCGAGCTAGACTCAAATTCTGATAAGGCAGATGTACATGGTACATCCGCGTTTCCATCTGTGGTTTCAATAGCAACATGATATGGAGCCTCTCTCGGAATGATTTCATCATCATACACCGAGCTAGACTCAAATTCTGATAAGGCAGATGTACATGGTACATCCGCGTTTCCATCTGTGGTTTCAATAGCAACATGATATGGAGCCTCTCTCGGAATGATTTCATCATCATACACCGAGCTAGACTCAAATTCTGATAAGGCAGATGTACATGGTACATCCGCGTTTCCATCTGTGGTTTCAATAGCAACATGATATGGAGCCTCTCTCGGAATGATTTCATCATCATACACCGAGCTAGACTCAAATTCTGATAAGGCAGATGTACATGGTACATCCGCGTTTCCATCTGTGGTTTCAATAGCAACATGATATGGAGCCTCTCTCGGAATGATTTCATCATCATACACCGAGCTAGACTCAAATTCTGATAAGGCAGATGTACATGGTACATCCGCATTTCCATCTGTGGTTTCAATAGCAACATGATATGGAGCCTCTCTCGGAATGATTTCATCATCATACACCGAGCTAGACTCAAATTCTGATAAGGCAGATGTACATGGTACATCCGCGTTTCCATCTGTGGTTTTAATAGCAATATGATATGGAGCCTCTCTCGGAATGATTTCATCATCATACACCGAGCTAGACTCAAATTCTGATAAGGCAGATGTACATGGTACATCCGCGTTTCCATCTGTGGTTTTAATAGCAATATGATATGGAGCCTCTCTCGGAATGATTTCATCATCATACACCGAGCTAGACTCAAATTCTGATAAGGCAGATGTACATGGTACATCCGCGTTTCCATCTGTGGTTTCATTAGCAACATGAAATTGAAGTTGGCTTGGACTGTCATAGGGCGAGGTGAAGCTGTTATTGGATGCCTCCTCTACTTGGGAAGCACTCCTCAGGATTGTTACTGTGTCAGATTCCGTAATTATATCCTCCCTCCTTGTCTGGCGACTCTCGGAGGAAAAATCAATTCCAATATTTACTGGACCTCTAAGTTTATCATAGATCAAACTTGACTCTGCATTTTGCAAAACAACTGATTCTGACGCAACTGATACTTCTGTGCCATCCAGCATATCCATAAAATCATCGGGAAAAACACGTGGATCCTCCGCAATGCGTACAAAGATCGACTTTGGTGGAGAGAAATGCGGAGGGCTGTTCTTTGGTGGTTGCTTTGCATTCTCAGCTTCTAAAGCGCGCCTTCTGATTAATGGTATTCCGGTTGATGGCTCTGTGTAATCCAGCTTATTCTGAAAAATCTCGCCATAAGTTTCAGTTCCAGCTTTTCTTAGATACCTGGAGTCCCTATAGACTGAGCTGGGTTCTAAGATTGGTGAGCCTGATGACTCCCCTGGAAGTAAAAACCGAACCTTGGGTTTGGCGGGTTCGGAATCCTTTGCAAAGACATTTTGAAAACATTTATTAAAAAAGGGCATTGTTAATTTTTAAATTGTAGTCTTCCTCGATTATTGATGATAAAATCTGGTTAAGGTTATCGAGTAAGGCTTGGTTGTATGTTTAATTCTGGTAAAAGAAGGAAAAGAAGAAGGAAAAGAAGAAGAAGAAAAGGGTAAAAGAAGGTTTGAGGTCACAAGGGTTTTGTTTGTGGATATTTATACTTCACCAGGTAGCCCTCCAGTCACGCCTTGTGGTTGGGGATTAACAAGTAACTTGTGTTATGCCATATACATTTTGGTTGCAAAACCCGCGAGGAAGTGAGGGGAACAGAAGGGCGAGGAAGTCCCTTCTGGTAGCTCAGCAGTGCGTGTGCAATTGTATGCGCTACCAAACGCGTCATATCAAAAAAACCAAATGGGTGCTGCCAATAGTGTGTGGCTGTATCAGATAGCGGACGACCAGAGTGGATAAATTGTATGTTTGGATGCATGTTGGCTTAACACAATCTACAACCTTATACATCCTGCAATGCATTCTATCTCCACAAACAATTCTCGACTCATTGCAAGTTTGACGGCAATGAGTCGAGAATTGTTTTTGCGTGTTGATTATTCCAGCAAGTCTGGTGCGAATTTACAGGGAAACATTTTTCTACTGAAGTTTGAGGAAAACTGTGGGCTCAGCTACTCCCTCCCCTTCTCCCCGCCCCATACATTTACATCATATAGGCCGGGTTCCAGGTTGAACCCTACGTTGGATCCTATATCAGTTCTAGAACATAGGGGGAATCGTGCTCCTATCAATGCTGCTGCCCACTGTAGTGGTTTTTGTAAAGTTTTATGTAAAGTTTTTTGTAAAGTATACACGCACCCGCGCGTCCATCTTATGTGTATCTAACCTGTACCTTACCTGTATCCTACCTGTCTCCTACATGTGTCTTACGTGTATCCTACCTGTGTCCTACGTGTTTCTTACGTGTATCCTACGTGTATCCTACGTGTATCTAAGGTTGACTCGTTCACAGCAGCTCACGTGCGCGCACACATACACATACTCCAACCCGAGATACTACAGTTTACAATGACAGCGATTGCGCGAAATATACAGAACGTTCAATTTGAGAAATAATTTGTAGGCTGAGTGCGAAATAGAAAAATGGTTCAATTACAAATAGCAGAGTGCATACAAAAACAGAAAGGTGTGTTAATATTAAAAAAAAAGTGCAAAGATTAATAGCAGGAACAGCAACACCATCAGCAACACCATCAGCAACACCATCAGCAACACCATCAGCAACACCATCAGCAACACAACCAGCAACACAACCAGTGACTCAACCAGTAACTCAACCAGTAACTCAACCAGTAACTCAACCAGTGACACAACCAGTAACTCAACTAGTAACTCAACCAGTGACACAACCAGTAACTCAACCAGTGACACAACCAGTGACACAACCAGTAACTCAACCAGTGACACAACCAGTAACTCAACTAGTAACTCAACCAGTGACACAACCAGTAACACAACCAGTGACACAACCAGTGACACAACTAGTAACTCAACTAGTAACTCAACCAGTGACACAACCAGTGACACAACCAGTAACTCAACCAGTAACACAACTAGTAACTCAACCAGTAACTCAACCAGTGACTCAACCAGTAACACAACCAGTGACACAACCAGTGACACAACCAGGAATAACACCAGAAACATTTTTGACAAGTTTAAATGGCATAGTTTGAGTTTGGTCGACGTCGGATAGCACACACTATAATAAATATGTTGGATATAATAAATATGATAAATATGATAAATATTAGTGGTGCTATTCCAACACGAGCAAACAATGATTTTGATGCAACATTAACAGACCCCGGAAGCAGATTCCACAAGCTTTTCTTCTGCACCATCTGAAACAACTTGCACGGTGACTTATACAACTCAACCTGTGATTATATGATCCCGCTGTGCCTTGTTGATACCCCTAGTGCATATGCGTCCTCGACATTTTTCGTCCCCCGTACAAGATCATACGACAAAGGCGCCATTTTGTCGCAGGATCTGCCAAGTTCAGAATAAATGTGTGAGTCAGCAGCTACACTAGTGCAATGTTGTGGTAGGCTATGGGAAACGGTAGCAGAGGTCAGTGGGCTCCCCTGCTTTGGGATCATGGTTGGGTTTGTGATATAGTCATCCGTGAAGCAGCAACAGAGGTAACATCAGAAATAGCATCAGTGACAGTATCGGTGGTAGCTTTAGACAGAGAAGGGAATTTCTAAGGACCATATCAAGCAACTCTGGGCGGGACGAGATCACCTTATTGAAGGCTTCTTCTGTGACCTGCAGTATGGGGACCCTCTTATAAAGTGTAATGAAGTCGCCCTCAGAATGGCTCTTAGTTCCCAGTTTAGTGCTATTCATGTAATGGATGTCTGCAAAGTTAACTGCAGCTCAGATCTATTGGCACAATTCACCGCAGTATGAATCGACGGGAGTCTTAAACTTGTCAAAGTGGAAGAAATTGATGTTTTTCTGGTTAATATTGTTTTTATTTTTAGTTTGTGTTGTGTTTTTCGTGTTTTGTGTTTCTTTTGTGATATCGATATCACACTAGTTCAAATGGTTGAGGTAGCGACGGTTGTTGTTGTTGTTGTAGTTGTTGTTGTTGTTGTTGTTGTTGTTGTTGTTGTTGTTGTTGTAGTTGTTGTTGTTGTAATAGTAGTTGTTGTTGTTGTTGTTGTAGTTGTTGTTGTAATAGTTGTTGTTGTTGTTGTTGTTGTTGTAATAGTTGTTGTTGTTGTAATAGTTGTTGTTGTTGTAATAGTTGTTGTTGTTGTAATAGTAGTTGTTGTTGTAATAGTTGTTGTTGTTGTTGTTGTTGTAATAGTTGTTGTTGTTGTAATAGTTGTTGTTGTTGTTGTAGTTGTTGTTGTTGTAGTAGTTGTTGTAGCTGTTGTTGTTGTTGTTGTAGTTCTTTTAGCAGCAGTTGTTGTTGTTGTTGTTGTTGTTGTTGTTGTTGTTGTTGTTGTTGTTGTTGTTGTTCTTTTAGCAGCAGTTGTTGTTGTTGTTGTTGTTGTTGTTGTTGTTCTTTTAGCAGCAGTTGTTGTTGTTGATCATCACTTTCAGCCAAAACAACTTTTTCTATTAACTCCTTCTTTTCTGCCCGTTTCTTTAGCCATGCAAACGGTTTGAACAGAGTCGTTTTGCTCTTCTTGAACCATGAAAACGGTTTAAACAGAGTCTTTCTGCTCTTCTTGAGCCGTGCAAACAATTTGAACAGTGGTATCCTACTCTTTTTAGGCTCCTTTAATTGATTCATACAGGAATCGTTTTCCTCTGGAATCCTAATATCCACAGAAACAAAATCGCAGTCCTCTGAGTTTTGGTCATTCCAATTGGTTCTTTCAACTGAGCTCACAGCATCTGACAAGGGGGCTGATACCAGTAAGACAGATGTATACGGTATATCCGCGTTTCCATCTATGGTTTCAATAGCAACATGAAATGGAAATGCGCTTGGAACGTCATAGGGCGAGCTAGACTCTAATTCTGGTATAAAAGATGTATACGGTACATCCGTGTTTCCATCTGTGGTTTCAATAGCAACATGATATGGAGCCTCTCTCGGAATGATTTCATCATCATACACCGAGCTAGACTCAAATTCTGATAAGGCAGATGTACATGGTACATCCGCGTTTCCATCTGTGGTTTCAATAGCAACATGATATGGAGCCTCTCTCGGAATGATTTCATCATCATACACCGAGCTAGACTCAAATTCTGATAAGGCAGATGTACATGGTACATCCGCGTTTCCATCTGTGGTTTCAATAGCAACATGATATGGAGCCTCTCTCGGAATGATTTCATCATCATACACCGAGCTAGACTCAAATTCTGATAAGGCAGATGTACATGGTACATCCGCGTTTCCATCTGTGGTTTCAATAGCAACATGATATGGAGCCTCTCTCGGAATGATTTCATCATCATACACCGAGCTAGACTCAAATTCTGATAAGGCAGATGTACATGGTACATCCGCGTTTCCATCTGTGGTTTCAATAGCAACATGATATGGAGCCTCTCTCGGAATGATTTCATCATCATACACCGAGCTAGACTCAAATTCTGATAAGGCAGATGTACATGGTACATCCGCGTTTCCATCTGTGGTTTCAATAGCAACATGATATGGAGCCTCTCTCGGAATGATTTCATCATCATACACCGAGCTAGACTCAAATTCTGATAAGGCAGATGTACATGGTACATCCGCGTTTCCATCTGTGGTTTCAATAGCAACATGATATGGAGCCTCTCTCGGAATGATTTCATCATCATACACCGAGCTAGACTCAAATTCTGATAAGGCAGATGTACATGGTACATCCGCGTTTCCATCTGTGGTTTTAATAGCAACATGATATGGAGCCTCTCTCGGAATGATTTCATCATCATACACCGAGCTAGACTCAAATTCTGATAAGGCAGATGTACATGGTACATCCGCGTTTCCATCTGTGGTTTTAATAGCAATATGATATGGAGCCTCTCTCGGAATGATTTCATCATCATACACCGAGCTAGACTCAAATTCTGATAAGGCAGATGTACATGGTACATCCGCGTTTCCATCTGTGGTTTCATTAGCAACATGAAATTGAAGTTGGCTTGGACTGTCATAGGGCGAGGTGAAGCTGTTATTGGATGCCTCCTCTACTTGGGAAGCACTCCTCAGGATTGTTACTGTGTCAGATTCCGTAATTATATCCTCCCTCCTTGTCTGGCGACTCTCGGAGGAAAAATCAATTCCAAAATTTACTGGACCTCTAAGTTTATTATAGATCAAACTTGACTCTGCATTTTGCAAAACAACTGATTCTGACGCAACTGATACTTCTGTGCCATCCAGCATATCCATAAAATCATCGGGAAAAACACGTGGATCCTCCGCAATGCGTACAAAGATCGACTTTGGTGGAGAGAAATGCGGAGGGCTGTTCTTTGGTGGTTGCTTTGCATTCTCAGCTTCTAAAGCGCGCCTTCTGATTAATGGTATTCCGGTTGATGGCTCTGTGTAATCCAGCTTATTCTGAAAAATCTCGCCATAAGTTTCAGTTCCAGCTTTTCTTAGATACCTGGAGTCCCTATAGACTGAGCTGGGTTCTAAGATTGGTGAGCCTGATGACTCCCCTGGAAGTAAAAACCGAACCTTGGGTTTGGCGGGTTCGGAATCCTTTGCAAAGACATTTTGAAAACATTTATTAAAAAAGGGCATTGTTAATTTTTAAATTGTAGTCTTCCTCGATTATTGATGATAAAATCTGGTTAAGGTTATCGAGTAAGGCTTGGTTGTATGTTTAATTCTGGTAAAAGAAGGAAAAGAAGAAGGAAAAGAAGAAGAAGAAAAGGGTAAAAGAAGGTTTGAGGTCACAAGGGTTTTGTTTGTGGATATTTATACTTCACCAGGTAGCCCTCCAGTCACGCCTTGTGGTTGGGGATTAACAAGTAACTTGTGTTATGCCATATACATTTTGGTTGCAAAACCCGCGAGGAAGTGAGGGGAACAGAAGGGCGAGGAAGTCCCTTCTGGTAGCTCAGCAGTGCGTGTGCAATTGTATGCGCTACCAAACGCGTCATATCAAAAAAACCAAATGGGTGCTGCCAATAGTGTGTGGCTGTATCAGATAGCGGACGACCAGAGTGGATAAATTGTATGTTTGGATGCATGTTGGCTTAACACAATCTACAACCTTATACATCCTGCAATGCATTCTATCTCCACAAACAATTCTCGACTCATTGCAAGTTTGACGGCAATGAGTCGAGAATTGTTTTTGCGTGTTGATTATTCCAGCAAGTCTGGTGCGAATTTACAGGGAAACATTTTTCTACTGAAGTTTGAGGAAAACTGTGGGCTCAGCTACTCCCTCCCCTTCTCCCCGCCCCATACATTTACATCATATAGGCCGGGTTCCAGGTTGAACCCTACGTTGGATCCTATATCAGTTCTAGAACATAGGGGGAATCGTGCTCCTATCAATGCTGCTGCCCACTGTAGTGGTTTTTGTAAAGTTTTATGTAAAGTTTTTTGTAAAGTATACACGCACCCGCGCGTCCATCTTATGTGTATCTAACCTGTACCTTACCTGTATCCTACCTGTCTCCTACATGTGTCTTACGTGTATCCTACCTGTGTCCTACGTGTTTCTTACGTGTATCCTACGTGTATCCTACGTGTATCTAAGGTTGACTCGTTCACAGCAGCTCACGTGCGCGCACACATACACATACTCCAACCCGAGATACTACAGTTTACAATGACAGCGATTGCGCGAAATATACAGAACGTTCAATTTGAGAAATAATTTGTAGGCTGAGTGCGAAATAGAAAAATGGTTCAATTACAAATAGCAGAGTGCATACAAAAACAGAAAGGTGTGTTAATATTAAAAAAAAAGTGCAAAGATTAATAGCAGGAACAGCAACACCATCAGCAACACCATCAGCAACACCATCAGCAACACCATCAGCAACACCATCAGCAACACAACCAGCAACACAACCAGTGACTCAACCAGTAACTCAACCAGTAACTCAACCAGTAACTCAACCAGTGACACAACCAGTAACTCAACTAGTAACTCAACCAGTGACACAACCAGTAACTCAACCAGTGACACAACCAGTGACACAACCAGTAACTCAACCAGTGACACAACCAGTAACTCAACTAGTAACTCAACCAGTGACACAACCAGTAACACAACCAGTGACACAACCAGTGACACAACTAGTAACTCAACTAGTAACTCAACCAGTGACACAACCAGTGACACAACCAGTAACTCAACCAGTAACTCAACTAGTAACTCAACCAGTAACTCAACCAGTGACTCAACCAGTAACACAACCAGTGACACAACCAGTGACACAACCAGGAATAACACCAGAAACATTTTTGACAAGTTTAAATGGCATAGTTTGAGTTTGGTCGACGTCGGATAGCACACACTATAATAAATATGTTGGATATAATAAATATGATAAATATGATAAATATTAGTGGTGCTATTCCAACACGAGCAAACAATGATTTTGATGCAACATTAACAGACCCCGGAAGCAGATTCCACAAGCTTTTCTTCTGCACCATCTGAAACAACTTGCACGGTGACTTATACAACTCAACCTGTGATTATATGATCCCGCTGTGCCTTGTTGATACCCCTAGTGCATATGCGTCCTCGACATTTTTCGTCCCCCGTACAAGATCATACGACAAAGGCGCCATTTTGTCGCAGGATCTGCCAAGTTCAGAATAAATGTGTGAGTCAGCAGCTACACTAGTGCAATGTTGTGGTAGGCTATGGGAAACGGTAGCAGAGGTCAGTGGGCTCCCCTGCTTTGGGATCATGGTTGGGTTTGTGATATAGTCATCCGTGAAGCAGCAACAGAGGTAACATCAGAAATAGCATCAGTGACAGTATCGGTGGTAGCTTTAGACAGAGAAGGGAATTTCTAAGGACCATATCAAGCAACTCTGGGCGGGACGAGATCACCTTATTGAAGGCTTCTTCTGTGACCTGCAGTATGGGGACCCTCTTATAAAGTGTAATGAAGTCGCCCTCAGAATGGCTCTTAGTTCCCAGTTTAGTGCTATTCATGTAATGGATGTCTGCAAAGTTAACTGCAGCTCAGATCTATTGGCACAATTCACCGCAGTATGAATCGACGGGAGTCTTAAACTTGTCAAAGTGGAAGAAATTGATGTTTTTCTGGTTAATATTGTTTTTATTTTTAGTTTGTGTTGTGTTTTTCGTGTTTTGTGTTTCTTTTGTGATATCGATATCACACTAGTTCAAATGGTTGAGGTAGCGACGGTTGTTGTTGTTGTTGTAGTTGTTGTTGTTGTTGTTGTTGTTGTTGTTGTTGTTGTTGTTGTAGTTGTTGTTGTTGTAATAGTAGTTGTTGTTGTTGTTGTTGTAGTTGTTGTTGTAATAGTTGTTGTTGTTGTTGTTGTTGTTGTAATAGTTGTTGTTGTTGTAATAGTTGTTGTTGTTGTTCTTTTAGCAGCAGTTGTTGTTGTTGATCATCACTTTCAGCCAAAACAACTTTTTCTATTAACTCCTTCTTTTCTGCCCGTTTCTTTAGCCATGCAAACGGTTTGAACAGAGTCGTTTTGCTCTTCTTGAACCATGAAAACGGTTTAAACAGAGTCTTTCTGCTCTTCTTGAGCCGTGCAAACAATTTGAACAGTGGTATCCTACTCTTTTTAGGCTCCTTTAATTGATTCATACAGGAATCGTTTTCCTCTGGAATCCTAATATCCACAGAAACAAAATCGCAGTCCTCTGAGTTTTGGTCATTCCAATTGGTTCTTTCAACTGAGCTCACAGCATCTGACAAGGGGGCTGATACCAGTAAGACAGATGTATACGGTATATCCGCGTTTCCATCTATGGTTTCAATAGCAACATGAAATGGAAATGCGCTTGGAAAGTCATAGGGCGAGCTAGACTCTAATTCTGGTATAAAAGATGTATACGGTACATCCGTGTTTCCATCTGTGGTTTCAATAGCAACATGATATGGAGCCTCTCTCGGAATGATTTCATCATCATACACCGAGCTAGACTCAAATTCTGATAAGGCAGATGTACATGGTACATCCGCGTTTCCATCTGTGGTTTCAATAGCAACATGATATGGAGCCTCTCTCGGAATGATTTCATCATCATACACCGAGCTAGACTCAAATTCTGATAAGGCAGATGTACATGGTACATCCGCGTTTCCATCTGTGGTTTTAATAGCAACATGATATGGAGTCTCTCTCGGAATGATTTCATCATCATACACCGAGCTAGACTCAAATTCTGATAAGGCAGATGTACATGGTACATCCGCGTTTCCATCTGTGGTTTTAATAGCAATATGATATGGAGCCTCTCTCGGAATGATTTCATCATCATACACCGAGCTAGACTCAAATTCTGATAAGGCAGATGTACATGGTACATCCGCGTTTCCATCTGTGGTTTTAATAGCAATATGATATGGAGCCTCTCTCGGAATGATTTCATCATCATACACCGAGCTAGACTCAAATTCTGATAAGGCAGATGTACATGGTACATCCGCGTTTCCATCTGTGGTTTCATTAGCAACATGAAATTGAAGTTGGCTTGGACTGTCATAGGGCGAGGTGAAGCTGTTATTGGATGCCTCCTCTACTTGTGAAGCACTCCTCAGGATTGTTACTGTGTCAGATTCCGTAATTATATCCTCCCTCCTTGTCTGGCGACTCTCGGAGGAAAAATCAATTCCAATATTTACTGGACCTCTAAGTTTATCATAGATCAAACTTGACTCTGCATTTTGCAAAACAACTGATTCTGACGCAACTGATACTTCTGTGCCATCCAGCATATCCATAAAATCATCGGGAAAAACACGTGGATCCTCCGCAATGCGTACAAAGATCGACTTTGGTGGAGAGAAATGCGGAGGGCTGTTCTTTGGTGGTTGCTTTGCATTCTCAGCTTCTAAAGCGCGCCTTCTGATTAATGGTATTCCGGTTGATGGCTCTGTGTAATCCAGCTTATTCTGAAAAATCTCGCCATAAGTTTCAGTTCCAGCTTTTCTTAGATACCTGGAGTCCCTATAGACTGAGCTGGGTTCTAAGATTGGTGAGCCTGATGACTCCCCTGGAAGTAAAAACCGAACCTTGGGTTTGGCGGGTTCGGAATCCTTTGCAAAGACATTTTGAAAACATTTATTAAAAAAGGGCATTGTTAATTTTTAAATTGTAGTCTTCCTCGATTATTGATGATAAAATCTGGTTAAGGTTATCGAGTAAGGCTTGGTTGTATGTTTAATTCTGGTAAAAGAAGGAAAAGAAGAAAGAAAAGAAGAAGGAAAAGAAGAAGGAAAAGAAGAAGAAGAAAAGGGTAAAAGAAGGTTTGAGGTCACAAGGGTTTTGTTTGTGGATATTTATACTTCACCAGGTAGCCCTCCAGTCACGCCTTGTGGTTGGGGATTAACAAGTAACTTGTGTTATGCCATATACATTTTGGTTGCAAAACCCGCGAGGAAGTGAGGGGAACAGAAGGGCGAGGAAGTCCCTTCTGGTAGCTCAGCAGTGCGTGTGCAATTGTATGCGCTACCAAACGCGTCATATCAAAAAAACCAAATGGGTGCTGCCAATAGTGTGTGGCTGTATCAGATAGCGGACGACCAGAGTGGATAAATTGTATGTTTGGATGCATGTTGGCTTAACACAATCTACAACCTTATACATCCTGCAATGCATTCTATCTCCACAAACAATTCTCGACTCATTGCAAGTTTGACGGCAATGAGTCGAGAATTGTTTTTGCGTGTTGATTATTCCAGCAAGTCTGGTGCGAATTTACAGGGAAACATTTTTCTACTGAAGTTTGAGGAAAACTGTGGGCTCAGCTACTCCCTCCCCTTCTCCCCGCCCCATACATTTACATCATATAGGCCGGGTTCCAGGTTGAACCCTACGTTGGATCCTATATCAGTTCTAGAACATAGGGGGAATCGTGCTCCTATCAATGCTGCTGCCCACTGTAGTGGTTTTTGTAAAGTTTTATGTAAAGTTTTTTGTAAAGTATACACGCACCCGCGCGTCCATCTTATGTGTATCTAACCTGTACCTTACCTGTATCCTACCTGTCTCCTACATGTGTCTTACGTGTATCCTACCTGTGTCCTACGTGTTTCTTACGTGTATCCTACGTGTATCCTACGTGTATCTAAGGTTGACTCGTTCACAGCAGCTCACGTGCGCGCACACATACACATACTCCAACCCGAGATACTACAGTTTACAATGACAGCGATTGCGCGAAATATACAGAACGTTCAATTTGAGAAATAATTTGTAGGCTGAGTGCGAAATAGAAAAATGGTTCAATTACAAATAGCAGAGTGCATACAAAAACAGAAAGGTGTGTTAATATTAAAAAAAAAGTGCAAAGATTAATAGCAGGAACAGCAACACCATCAGCAACACCATCAGCAACACCATCAGCAACACCATCAGCAACACCATCAGCAACACCATCAGCAACACCATCAGCAACACCATCAGCAACACCATCAGCAACACAACCAGCAACACAACCAGTGACTCAACCAGTAACTCAACCAGTGACACAACCAGTAACTCAACTAGTAACTCAACCAGTGACACAACCAGTAACTCAACCAGTGACACAACCAGTGACACAACCAGTAACTCAACCAGTGACACAACCAGTAACACAACTAGTGACACAACCAGTGACACAACCAGTAACACAACCAGTGACACAACCAGTGACACAACCAGTGACACAACCAGTAACTCAACCAGTGACACAACCAGTAACTCAACCAGTAACACAACTAGTAACTCAACCAGTAACTCAACCAGTGACTCAACCAGTAACACAACCAGTGACACAACCAGTGACACAACCAGGAATAACACCAGAAACATTTTTGACAAGTTTAAATGGCATAGTTTGAGTTTGGTCGACGTCGGATAGCACACACTATAATAAATATGTTGGATATAATAAATATGATAAATATGATAAATATTAGTGGTGCTATTCCAACACGAGCAAACAATGATTTTGATGCAACATTAACAGACCCCGGAAGCAGATTCCACAAGCTTTTCTTCTGCACCATCTGAAACAACTTGCACGGTGACTTATACAACTCAACCTGTGATTATATGATCCCGCTGTGCCTTGTTGATACCCCTAGTGCATATGCGTCCTCGACATTTTTCGTCCCCCGTACAAGATCATACGACAAAGGCGCCATTTTGTCGCAGGATCTGCCAAGTTCAGAATAAATGTGTGAGTCAGCAGCTACACTAGTGCAATGTTGTGGTAGGCTATGGGAAACGGTAGCAGAGGTCAGTGGGCTCCCCTGCTTTGGGATCATGGTTGGGTTTGTGATATAGTCATCCGTGAAGCAGCAACAGAGGTAACATCAGAAATAGCATCAGTGACAGTATCGGTGGTAGCTTTAGACAGAGAAGGGAATTTCTAAGGACCATATCAAGCAACTCTGGGCGGGACGAGATCACCTTATTGAAGGCTTCTTCTGTGACCTGCAGTATGGGGACCCTCTTATAAAGTGTAATGAAGTCGCCCTCAGAATGGCTCTTAGTTCCCAGTTTAGTGCTATTCATGTAATGGATGTCTGCAAAGTTAACTGCAGCTCAGATCTATTGGCACAATTCACCGCAGTATGAATCGACGGGAGTCTTAAACTTGTCAAAGTGGAAGAAATTGATGTTTTTCTGGTTAATATTGTTTTTATTTTTAGTTTGTGTTGTGTTTTTCGTGTTTTGTGTTTCTTTTGTGATATCGATATCACACTAGTTCAAATGGTTGAGGTAGCGACGGTTGTTGTTGTTGTTGTAGTTGTTGTTGTTGTTGTTGTAGTTGTTGTTGTTGTTGTTGTAGTTGTTGTTGTTGTAATAGTAGTTGTTGTTGTTGTTGTTGTAGTTGTTGTTGTAATAGTTGTTGTTGTTGTTGTTGTTGTTGTAATAGTTGTTGTTGTTGTAATAGTTGTTGTTGTTGTAATAGTTGTTGTTGTTGTAATAGTAGTTGTTGTTGTAATAGTTGTTGTTGTTGTTGTTGTTGTAATAGTTGTTGTTGTTGTAATAGTTGTTGTTGTTGTTGTAGTTGTTGTTGTTGTAGTAGTTGTTGTAGCTGTTGTTGTTGTTGTTGTAGTTCTTTTAGCAGCAGTTGTTGTTGTTGTTGTTGTTGTTGTTGTTGTTGTTGTTGTTGTTGTTGTTGTTGTTGTTGTTGTTGTTGTTGTTGTTCTTTTAGCAGCAGTTGTTGTTGTTGTTGTTGTTGTTGTTGTTGTTCTTTTAGCAGCAGTTGTTGTTGTTGATCATCACTTTCAGCCAAAACAACTTTTTCTATTAACTCCTTCTTTTCTGCCCGTTTCTTTAGCCATGCAAACGGTTTGAACAGAGTCGTTTTGCTCTTCTTGAACCATGAAAACGGTTTAAACAGAGTCTTTCTGCTCTTCTTGAGCCGTGCAAACAATTTGAACAGTGGTATCCTACTCTTTTTAGGCTCCTTTAATTGATTCATACAGGAATCGTTTTCCTCTGGAATCCTAATATCCACAGAAACAAAATCGCAGTCCTCTGAGTTTTGGTCATTCCAATTGGTTCTTTCAACTGAGCTCACAGCATCTGACAAGGGGGCTGATACCAGTAAGACAGATGTATACGGTATATCCGCGTTTCCATCTATGGTTTCAATAGCAACATGAAATGGAAATGCGCTTGGAAAGTCATAGGGAGAGCTAGACTCTAATTCTGGTATAAAAGATGTATACGGTACATCCGTGTTTCCATCTGTGGTTTCAATAGCAACATGATATGGAGCCTCTCTCGG
Source organism: Lodderomyces elongisporus (assembly GCF_030384665.1). Classification (NCBI taxonomy): domain Eukaryota; kingdom Fungi; phylum Ascomycota; class Pichiomycetes; order Serinales; family Debaryomycetaceae; genus Lodderomyces; species Lodderomyces elongisporus. The sequence continues at coordinate 912,128 of NC_083680.1, read as the reverse complement.
AATGATTTCATCATCATACACCGAGCTAGACTCAAATTCTGATAAGGCAGATGTACATGGTACATCCGCGTTTCCATCTGTGGTTTCAATAGCAACATGATATGGAGCCTCTCTCGGAATGATTTCATCATCATACACCGAGCTAGACTCAAATTCTGATAAGGCAGATGTACATGGTACATCCGCGTTTCCATCTGTGGTTTTAATAGCAACATGATATGGAGCCTCTCTCGGAATGATTTCATCATCATACACCGAGCTAGACTCAAATTCTGATAAGGCAGATGTACATGGTACATCCGCGTTTCCATCTGTGGTTTTAATAGCAATATGATATGGAGCCTCTCTCGGAATGATTTCATCATCATACACCGAGCTAGACTCAAATTCTGATAAGGCAGATGTACATGGTACATCCGCGTTTCCATCTGTGGTTTCATTAGCAACATGAAATTGAAGTTGGCTTGGACTGTCATAGGGCGAGGTGAAGCTGTTATTGGATGCCTCCTCTACTTGTGAAGCACTCCTCAGGATTGTTACTGTGTCAGATTCCGTAATTATATCCTCCCTCCTTGTCTGGCGACTCTCGGAGGAAAAATCAATTCCAATATTTACTGGACCTCTAAGTTTATCATAGATCAAACTTGACTCTGCATTTTGCAAAACAACTGATTCTGACGCAACTGATACTTCTGTGCCATCCAGCATATCCATAAAATCATCGGGAAAAACACGTGGATCCTCCGCAATGCGTACAAAGATCGACTTTGGTGGAGAGAAATGCGGAGGGCTGTTCTTTGGTGGTTGCTTTGCATTCTCAGCTTCTAAAGCGCGCCTTCTGATTAATGGTATTCCGGTTGATGGCTCTGTGTAATCCAGCTTATTCTGAAAAATCTCGCCATAAGTTTCAGTTCCAGCTTTTCTTAGATACCTGGAGTCCCTATAGACTGAGCTGGGTTCTAAGATTGGTGAGCCTGATGACTCCCCTGGAAGTAAAAACCGAACCTTGGGTTTGGCGGGTTCGGAATCCTTTGCAAAGACATTTTGAAAACATTTATTAAAAAAGGGCATTGTTAATTTTTAAATTGTAGTCTTCCTCGATTATTGATGATAAAATCTGGTTAAGGTTATCGAGTAAGGCTTGGTTGTATGTTTAATTCTGGTAAAAGAAGGAAAAGAAGAAGGAAAAGAAGAAGGAAAAGAAGAAGGAAAAGAAGAAGGAAAAGAAGAAGAAGAAAAGGGTAAAAGAAGGTTTGAGGTCACAAGGGTTTTGTTTGTGGATATTTATACTTCACCAGGTAGCCCTCCAGTCACGCCTTGTGGTTGGGGATTAACAAGTAACTTGTGTTATGCCATATACATTTTGGTTGCAAAACCCGCGAGGAAGTGAGGGGAACAGAAGGGCGAGGAAGTCCCTTCTGGTAGCTCAGCAGTGCGTGTGCAATTGTATGCGCTACCAAACGCGTCATATCAAAAAAACCAAATGGGTGCTGCCAATAGTGTGTGGCTGTATCAGATAGCGGACGACCAGAGTGGATAAATTGTATGTTTGGATGCATGTTGGCTTAACACAATCTACAACCTTATACATCCTGCAATGCATTCTATCTCCACAAACAATTCTCGACTCATTGCAAGTTTGACGGCAATGAGTCGAGAATTGTTTTTGCGTGTTGATTATTCCAGCAAGTCTGGTGCGAATTTACAGGGAAACATTTTTCTACTGAAGTTTGAGGAAAACTGTGGGCTCAGCTACTCCCTCCCCTTCTCCCCGCCCCATACATTTACATCATATAGGCCGGGTTCCAGGTTGAACCCTACGTTGGATCCTATATCAGTTCTAGAACATAGGGGGAATCGTGCTCCTATCAATGCTGCTGCCCACTGTAGTGGTTTTTGTAAAGTTTTATGTAAAGTTTTTTGTAAAGTATACACGCACCCGCGCGTCCATCTTATGTGTATCTAACCTGTACCTTACCTGTATCCTACCTGTCTCCTACATGTGTCTTACGTGTATCCTACCTGTGTCCTACGTGTTTCTTACGTGTATCCTACGTGTATCCTACGTGTATCTAAGGTTGACTCGTTCACAGCAGCTCACGTGCGCGCACACATACACATACTCCAACCCGAGATACTACAGTTTACAATGACAGCGATTGCGCGAAATATACAGAACGTTCAATTTGAGAAATAATTTGTAGGCTGAGTGCGAAATAGAAAAATGGTTCAATTACAAATAGCAGAGTGCATACAAAAACAGAAAGGTGTGTTAATATTAAAAAAAAAGTGCAAAGATTAATAGCAGGAACAGCAACACCATCAGCAACACCATCAGCAACACCATCAGCAACACCATCAGCAACACCATCAGCAACACAACCAGCAACACAACCAGTGACTCAACCAGTAACTCAACCAGTGACACAACCAGTGACTCAACCAGTAACTCAACCAGTAACTCAACCAGTGACACAACCAGTAACTCAACTAGTAACTCAACCAGTGACACAACCAGTAACTCAACCAGTGACACAACCAGTGACACAACCAGTGACACAACCAGTAACTCAACCAGTGACACAACCAGTAACTCAACTAGTAACTCAACCAGTAACACAACCAGTGACACAACCAGTGACACAACTAGTAACTCAACCAGTAACACAACCAGTGACACAACCAGTGACACAACCAGGAATAACACCAGAAACATTTTTGACAAGTTTAAATGGCATAGTTTGAGTTTGGTCGACGTCGGATAGCACACACTATAATAAATATGTTGGATATAATAAATATGATAAATATGATAAATATTAGTGGTGCTATTCCAACACGAGCAAACAATGATTTTGATGCAACATTAACAGACCCCGGAAGCAGATTCCACAAGCTTTTCTTCTGCACCATCTGAAACAACTTGCACGGTGACTTATACAACTCAACCTGTGATTATATGATCCCGCTGTGCCTTGTTGATACCCCTAGTGCATATGCGTCCTCGACATTTTTCGTCCCCCGTACAAGATCATACGACAAAGGCGCCATTTTGTCGCAGGATCTGCCAAGTTCAGAATAAATGTGTGAGTCAGCAGCTACACTAGTGCAATGTTGTGGTAGGCTATGGGAAACGGTAGCAGAGGTCAGTGGGCTCCCCTGCTTTGGGATCATGGTTGGGTTTGTGATATAGTCATCCGTGAAGCAGCAACAGAGGTAACATCAGAAATAGCATCAGTGACAGTATCGGTGGTAGCTTTAGACAGAGAAGGGAATTTCTAAGGACCATATCAAGCAACTCTGGGCGGGACGAGATCACCTTATTGAAGGCTTCTTCTGTGACCTGCAGTATGGGGACCCTCTTATAAAGTGTAATGAAGTCGCCCTCAGAATGGCTCTTAGTTCCCAGTTTAGTGCTATTCATGTAATGGATGTCTGCAAAGTTAACTGCAGCTCAGATCTATTGGCACAATTCACCGCAGTATGAATCGACGGGAGTCTTAAACTTGTCAAAGTGGAAGAAATTGATGTTTTTCTGGTTAATATTGTTTTTATTTTTAGTTTGTGTTGTGTTTTTCGTGTTTTGTGTTTCTTTTGTGATATCGATATCACACTAGTTCAAATGGTTGAGGTAGCGACGGTTGTTGTTGTTGTTGTAGTTGTTGTTGTTGTTGTTGTAGTTGTTGTTGTTGTTGTTGTAGTTGTTGTTGTTGTTGTTGTAGTTGTTGTTGTTGTAATAGTAGTTGTTGTTGTTGTTGTTGTAGTTGTTGTTGTAATAGTTGTTGTTGTTGTAATAGTTGTTGTTGTTGTAATAGTTGTTGTTGTTGTAATAGTTGTTGTTGTTGTAATAGTAGTTGTTGTTGTAATAGTTGTTGTTGTTGTTGTTGTTGTAATAGTTGTTGTTGTTGTAATAGTTGTTGTTGTTGTTGTAGTTGTTGTTGTTGTAGTAGTTGTTGTAGCTGTTGTTGTTGTTGTTGTTGTTGTAGTTCTTTTAGCAGCAGTTGTTGTTGTTGTTGTTGTTGTTGTTGTTGTTGTTGTTGTTGTTGTTGTTGTTGTTGTTGTTGTTGTTCTTTTAGCAGCAGTTGTTGTTGTTGTTGTTGTTGTTGTTGTTGTTCTTTTAGCAGCAGTTGTTGTTGTTGATCATCACTTTCAGCCAAAACAACTTTTTCTATTAACTCCTTCTTTTCTGCCCGTTTCTTTAGCCATGCAAACGGTTTGAACAGAGTCGTTTTGCTCTTCTTGAACCATGAAAACGGTTTAAACAGAGTCTTTCTGCTCTTCTTGAGCCGTGCAAACAATTTGAACAGTGGTATCCTACTCTTTTTAGGCTCCTTTAATTGATTCATACAGGAATCGTTTTCCTCTGGAATCCTAATATCCACAGAAACAAAATCGCAGTCCTCTGAGTTTTGGTCATTCCAATTGGTTCTTTCAACTGAGCTCACAGCATCTGACAAGGGGGCTGATACCAGTAAGACAGATGTATACGGTATATCCGCGTTTCCATCTATGGTTTCAATAGCAACATGAAATGGAAATGCGCTTGGAAAGTCATAGGGCGAGCTAGACTCTAATTCTGGTATAAAAGATGTATACGGTACATCCGTGTTTCCATCTGTGGTTTCAATAGCAACATGATATGGAGCCTCTCTCGGAATGATTTCATCATCATACACCGAGCTAGACTCAAATTCTGATAAGGCAGATGTACATGGTACATCCGCGTTTCCATCTGTGGTTTCAATAGCAACATGATATGGAGCCTCTCTCGGAATGATTTCATCATCATACACCGAGCTAGACTCAAATTCTGATAAGGCAGATGTACATGGTACATCCGCGTTTCCATCTGTGGTTTTAATAGCAACATGATATGGAGCCTCTCTCGGAATGATTTCATCATCATACACCGAGCTAGACTCAAATTCTGATAAGGCAGATGTACATGGTACATCCGCGTTTCCATCTGTGGTTTCAATAGCAACATGATATGGAGCCTCTCTCGGAATGATTTCATCATCATACACCGAGCTAGACTCAAATTCTGATAAGGCAGATGTACATGGTACATCCGCGTTTCCATCTGTGGTTTCATTAGCAACATGAAATTGAAGTTGGCTTGGACTGTCATAGGGCGAGGTGAAGCTGTTATTGGATGCCTCCTCTACTTGGGAAGCACTCCTCAGGATTGTTACTGTGTCAGATTCCGTAATTATATCCTCCCTCCTTGTCTGGCGACTCTCGGAGGAAAAATCAATTCCAAAATTTACTGGACCTCTAAGTTTATTATAGATCAAACTTGACTCTGCATTTTGCAAAACAACTGATTCTGACGCAACTGATACTTCTGTGCCATCCAGCATATCCATAAAATCATCGGGAAAAACACGTGGATCCTCCGCAATGCGTACAAAGATCGACTTTGGTGGAGAGAAATGCGGAGGGCTGTTCTTTGGTGGTTGCTTTGCATTCTCAGCTTCTAAAGCGCGCCTTCTAATTAATGGTATTCCGGTTGATGGCTCTGTGTAATCCAGCTTATTCTGAAAAATCTCGCCATAAGTTTCAGTTCCAGCTTTTCTTAGATACCTGAAGTCCCTATAGACTGAGCTGGGTTCTAAGATTGGTGAGCCTGATGACTCCCCTGGAAGTAAAAACCGAACCTTGGGTTTGGCGGGTTCGGAATCCTTTGCAAAGACATTTTGAAAACATTTATTAAAAAAGGGCATTGTTAATTTTTAAATTGTAGTCTTCCTCGATTATTGATGATAAAATCTGGTTAAGGTTATCGAGTAAGGCTTGGTTGTATGTTTAATTCTGGTAAAAGAAGGAAAAGAAGAAAGAAAAGAAGAAGGAAAAGAAGAAGGAAAAGAAGAAGAAGAAAAGGGTAAAAGAAGGTTTGAGGTCACAAGGGTTTTGTTTGTGGATATTTATACTTCACCAGGTAGCCCTCCAGTCACGCCTTGTGGTTGGGGATTAACAAGTAACTTGTGTTATGCCATATACATTTTGGTTGCAAAACCCGCGAGGAAGTGAGGGGAACAGAAGGGCGAGGAAGTCCCTTCTGGTAGCTCAGCAGTGCGTGTGCAATTGTATGCGCTACCAAACGCGTCATATCAAAAAAACCAAATGGGTGCTGCCAATAGTGTGTGGCTGTATCAGATAGCGGACGACCAGAGTGGATAAATTGTATGTTTGGATGCATGTTGGCTTAACACAATCTACAACCTTATACATCCTGCAATGCATTCTATCTCCACAAACAATTCTCGACTCATTGCAAGTTTGACGGCAATGAGTCGAGAATTGTTTTTGCGTGTTGATTATTCCAGCAAGTCTGGTGCGAATTTACAGGGAAACATTTTTCTACTGAAGTTTGAGGAAAACTGTGGGCTCAGCTACTCCCTCCCCTTCTCCCCGCCCCATACATTTACATCATATAGGCCGGGTTCCAGGTTGAACCCTACGTTGGATCCTATATCAGTTCTAGAACATAGGGGGAATCGTGCTCCTATCAATGCTGCTGCCCACTGTAGTGGTTTTTGTAAAGTTTTATGTAAAGTTTTTTGTAAAGTATACACGCACCCGCGCGTCCATCTTATGTGTATCTAACCTGTACCTTACCTGTATCCTACCTGTCTCCTACATGTGTCTTACGTGTATCCTACCTGTGTCCTACGTGTTTCTTACGTGTATCCTACGTGTATCCTACGTGTATCTAAGGTTGACTCGTTCACAGCAGCTCACGTGCGCGCACACATACACATACTCCAACCCGAGATACTACAGTTTACAATGACAGCGATTGCGCGAAATATACAGAACGTTCAATTTGAGAAATAATTTGTAGGCTGAGTGCGAAATAGAAAAATGGTTCAATTACAAATAGCAGAGTGCATACAAAAACAGAAAGGTGTGTTAATATTAAAAAAAAAGTGCAAAGATTAATAGCAGGAACAGCAACACCATCAGCAACACCATCAGCAACACCATCAGCAACACCATCAGCAACACCATCAGCAACACAACCAGCAACACAACCAGTGACTCAACCAGTAACTCAACCAGTGACACAACCAGTGACTCAACCAGTAACTCAACCAGTAACTCAACCAGTGACACAACCAGTAACTCAACTAGTAACTCAACCAGTGACACAACCAGTAACTCAACCAGTGACACAACCAGTGACACAACCAGTGACACAACCAGTGACACAACTAGTAACTCAACTAGTAACTCAACTAGTAACTCAACCAGTGACACAACCAGTGACACAACCAGTAACTCAACCAGTGACTCAACCAGTAACACAACCAGTGACACAACCAGTGACACAACCAGGAATAACACCAGAAACATTTTTGACAAGTTTAAATGGCATAGTTTGAGTTTGGTCGACGTCGGATAGCACACACTATAATAAATATGTTGGATATAATAAATATGATAAATATGATAAATATTAGTGGTGCTATTCCAACACGAGCAAACAATGATTTTGATGCAACATTAACAGACCCCGGAAGCAGATTCCACAAGCTTTTCTTCTGCACCATCTGAAACAACTTGCACGGTGACTTATACAACTCAACCTGTGATTATATGATCCCGCTGTGCCTTGTTGATACCCCTAGTGCATATGCGTCCTCGACATTTTTCGTCCCCCGTACAAGATCATACGACAAAGGCGCCATTTTGTCGCAGGATCTGCCAAGTTCAGAATAAATGTGTGAGTCAGCAGCTACACTAGTGCAATGTTGTGGTAGGCTATGGGAAACGGTAGCAGAGGTCAGTGGGCTCCCCTGCTTTGGGATCATGGTTGGGTTTGTGATATAGTCATCCGTGAAGCAGCAACAGAGGTAACATCAGAAATAGCATCAGTGACAGTATCGGTGGTAGCTTTAGACAGAGAAGGGAATTTCTAAGGACCATATCAAGCAACTCTGGGCGGGACGAGATCACCTTATTGAAGGCTTCTTCTGTGACCTGCAGTATGGGGACCCTCTTATAAAGTGTAATGAAGTCGCCCTCAGAATGGCTCTTAGTTCCCAGTTTAGTGCTATTCATGTAATGGATGTCTGCAAAGTTAACTGCAGCTCAGATCTATTGGCACAATTCACCGCAGTATGAATCGACGGGAGTCTTAAACTTGTCAAAGTGGAAGAAATTGATGTTTTTCTGGTTAATATTGTTTTTATTTTTAGTTTGTGTTGTGTTTTTCGTGTTTTGTGTTTCTTTTGTGATATCGATATCACACTAGTTCAAATGGTTGAGGTAGCGACGGTTGTTGTTGTTGTTGTAGTTGTTGTTGTTGTTGTTGTAGTTGTTGTTGTTGTTGTTGTAGTTGTTGTTGTAGTTGTTGTAGTTGTTGTTGTTGTAATAGTAGTTGTTGTTGTTGTTGTTGTAGTTGTTGTTGTAATAGTTGTTGTTGTTGTAATAGTTGTTGTTGTTGTAATAGTTGTTGTTGTTGTAATAGTTGTTGTTGTTGTAATAGTAGTTGTTGTTGTAATAGTTGTTGTTGTTGTTGTTGTTGTAATAGTTGTTGTTGTTGTAATAGTTGTTGTTGTTGTTGTAGTTGTTGTTGTTGTAGTAGTTGTTGTAGCTGTTGTTGTTGTTGTTGTTGTTGTAGTTCTTTTAGCAGCAGTTGTTGTTGTTGTTGTTGTTGTTGTTGTTGTTGTTGTTGTTGTTGTTGTTGTTGTTGTTGTTGTTGTTCTTTTAGCAGCAGTTGTTGTTGTTGTTGTTGTTGTTGTTGTTGTTCTTTTAGCAGCAGTTGTTGTTGTTGATCATCACTTTCAGCCAAAACAACTTTTTCTATTAACTCCTTCTTTTCTGCCCGTTTCTTTAGCCATGCAAACGGTTTGAACAGAGTCGTTTTGCTCTTCTTGAACCATGAAAACGGTTTAAACAGAGTCTTTCTGCTCTTCTTGAGCCGTGCAAACAATTTGAACAGTGGTATCCTACTCTTTTTAGGCTCCTTTAATTGATTCATACAGGAATCGTTTTCCTCTGGAATCCTAATATCCACAGAAACAAAATCGCAGTCCTCTGAGTTTTGGTCATTCCAATTGGTTCTTTCAACTGAGCTCACAGCATCTGACAAGGGGGCTGATACCAGTAAGACAGATGTATACGGTATATCCGCGTTTCCATCTATGGTTTCAATAGCAACATGAAATGGAAATGCGCTTGGAAAGTCATAGGGCGAGCTAGACTCTAATTCTGGTATAAAAGATGTATACGGTACATCCGTGTTTCCATCTGTGGTTTCAATAGCAACATGATATGGAGCCTCTCTCGGAATGATTTCATCATCATACACCGAGCTAGACTCAAATTCTGATAAGGCAGATGTACATGGTACATCCGCGTTTCCATCTGTGGTTTCAATAGCAACATGATATGGAGCCTCTCTCGGAATGATTTCATCATCATACACCGAGCTAGACTCAAATTCTGATAAGGCAGATGTACATGGTACATCCGCGTTTCCATCTGTGGTTTTAATAGCAACATGATATGGAGCCTCTCTCGGAATGATTTCATCATCATACACCGAGCTAGACTCAAATTCTGATAAGGCAGATGTACATGGTACATCCGCGTTTCCATCTGTGGTTTTAATAGCAATATGATATGGAGCCTCTCTCGGAATGATTTCATCATCATACACCGAGCTAGACTCAAATTCTGATAAGGCAGATGTACATGGTACATCCGCGTTTCCATCTGTGGTTTCATTAGCAACATGAAATTGAAGTTGGCTTGGACTGTCATAGGGCGAGGTGAAGCTGTTATTGGATGCCTCCTCTACTTGGGAAGCACTCCTCAGGATTGTTACTGTGTCAGATTCCGTAATTATATCCTCCCTCCTTGTCTGGCGACTCTCGGAGGAAAAATCAATTCCAAAATTTACTGGACCTCTAAGTTTATTATAGATCAAACTTGACTCTGCATTTTGCAAAACAACTGATTCTGACGCAACTGATACTTCTGTGCCATCCAGCATATCCATAAAATCATCGGGAAAAACACGTGGATCCTCCGCAATGCGTACAAAGATCGACTTTGGTGGAGAGAAATGCGGAGGGCTGTTCTTTGGTGGTTGCTTTGCATTCTCAGCTTCTAAAGCGCGCCTTCTAATTAATGGTATTCCGGTTGATGGCTCTGTGTAATCCAGCTTATTCTGAAAAATCTCGCCATAAGTTTCAGTTCCAGCTTTTCTTAGATACCTGAAGTCCCTATAGACTGAGCTGGGTTCTAAGATTGGTGAGCCTGATGACTCCCCTGGAAGTAAAAACCGAACCTTGGGTTTGGCGGGTTCGGAATCCTTTGCAAAGACATTTTGAAAACATTTATTAAAAAAGGGCATTGTTAATTTTTAAATTGTAGTCTTCCTCGATTATTGATGATAAAATCTGGTTAAGGTTATCGAGTAAGGCTTGGTTGTATGTTTAATTCTGGTAAAAGAAGGAAAAGAAGAAAGAAAAGAAGAAGGAAAAGAAGAAGGAAAAGAAGAAGAAGAAAAGGGTAAAAGAAGGTTTGAGGTCACAAGGGTTTTGTTTGTGGATATTTATACTTCACCAGGTAGCCCTCCAGTCACGCCTTGTGGTTGGGGATTAACAAGTAACTTGTGTTATGCCATATACATTTTGGTTGCAAAACCCGCGAGGAAGTGAGGGGAACAGAAGGGCGAGGAAGTCCCTTCTGGTAGCTCAGCAGTGCGTGTGCAATTGTATGCGCTACCAAACGCGTCATATCAAAAAAACCAAATGGGTGCTGCCAATAGTGTGTGGCTGTATCAGATAGCGGACGACCAGAGTGGATAAATTGTATGTTTGGATGCATGTTGGCTTAACACAATCTACAACCTTATACATCCTGCAATGCATTCTATCTCCACAAACAATTCTCGACTCATTGCAAGTTTGACGGCAATGAGTCGAGAATTGTTTTTGCGTGTTGATTATTCCAGCAAGTCTGGTGCGAATTTACAGGGAAACATTTTTCTACTGAAGTTTGAGGAAAACTGTGGGCTCAGCTACTCCCTCCCCTTCTCCCCGCCCCATACATTTACATCATATAGGCCGGGTTCCAGGTTGAACCCTACGTTGGATCCTATATCAGTTCTAGAACATAGGGGGAATCGTGCTCCTATCAATGCTGCTGCCCACTGTAGTGGTTTTTGTAAAGTTTTATGTAAAGTTTTTTGTAAAGTATACACGCACCCGCGCGTCCATCTTATGTGTATCTAACCTGTACCTTACCTGTATCCTACCTGTCTCCTACATGTGTCTTACGTGTATCCTACGTGTATCCTACGTGTATCTAAGGTTGACTCGTTCACAGCAGCTCACGTGCGCGCACACATACACATACTCCAACCCGAGATACTACAGTTTACAATGACAGCGATTGCGCGAAATATACAGAACGTTCAATTTGAGAAATAATTTGTAGGCTGAGTGCGAAATAGAAAAATGGTTCAATTACAAATAGCAGAGTGCATACAAAAACAGAAAGGTGTGTTAATATTAAAAAAAAAGTGCAAAGATTAATAGCAGGAACAGCAACACCATCAGCAACACCATCAGCAACACCATCAGCAACACCATCAGCAACACCATCAGCAACACAACCAGCAACACAACCAGTGACTCAACCAGTAACTCAACCAGTGACACAACCAGTGACTCAACCAGTAACTCAACCAGTAACTCAACCAGTGACACAACCAGTAACTCAACTAGTAACTCAACCAGTGACACAACCAGTAACTCAACCAGTGACACAACCAGTGACACAACCAGTGACACAACCAGTAACTCAACCAGTGACACAACCAGTAACTCAACTAGTAACTCAACCAGTAACACAACCAGTGACACAACCAGTGACACAACTAGTAACTCAACTAGTAACTCAACCAGTGACACAACCAGTGACACAACCAGTAACTCAACCAGTGACTCAACCAGTAACACAACCAGTGACACAACCAGTGACACAACCAGGAATAACACCAGAAACATTTTTGACAAGTTTAAATGGCATAGTTTGAGTTTGGTCGACGTCGGATAGCACACACTATAATAAATATGTTGGATATAATAAATATGATAAATATGATAAATATTAGTGGTGCTATTCCAACACGAGCAAACAATGATTTTGATGCAACATTAACAGACCCCGGAAGCAGATTCCACAAGCTTTTCTTCTGCACCATCTGAAACAACTTGCACGGTGACTTATACAACTCAACCTGTGATTATATGATCCCGCTGTGCCTTGTTGATACCCCTAGTGCATATGCGTCCTCGACATTTTTCGTCCCCCGTACAAGATCATACGACAAAGGCGCCATTTTGTCGCAGGATCTGCCAAGTTCAGAATAAATGTGTGAGTCAGCAGCTACACTAGTGCAATGTTGTGGTAGGCTATGGGAAACGGTAGCAGAGGTCAGTGGGCTCCCCTGCTTTGGGATCATGGTTGGGTTTGTGATATAGTCATCCGTGAAGCAGCAACAGAGGTAACATCAGAAATAGCATCAGTGACAGTATCGGTGGTAGCTTTAGACAGAGAAGGGAATTTCTAAGGACCATATCAAGCAACTCTGGGCGGGACGAGATCACCTTATTGAAGGCTTCTTCTGTGACCTGCAGTATGGGGACCCTCTTATAAAGTGTAATGAAGTCGCCCTCAGAATGGCTCTTAGTTCCCAGTTTAGTGCTATTCATGTAATGGATGTCTGCAAAGTTAACTGCAGCTCAGATCTATTGGCACAATTCACCGCAGTATGAATCGACGGGAGTCTTAAACTTGTCAAAGTGGAAGAAATTGATGTTTTTCTGGTTAATATTGTTTTTATTTTTAGTTTGTGTTGTGTTTTTCGTGTTTTGTGTTTCTTTTGTGATATCGATATCACACTAGTTCAAATGGTTGAGGTAGCGACGGTTGTTGTTGTTGTTGTAGTTGTTGTTGTTGTTGTTGTAGTTGTTGTTGTTGTTGTTGTAGTTGTTGTTGTAGTTGTTGTAGTTGTTGTTGTTGTAATAGTAGTTGTTGTTGTTGTTGTTGTAGTTGTTGTTGTAATAGTTGTTGTTGTTGTAATAGTTGTTGTTGTTGTAATAGTTGTTGTTGTTGTAATAGTTGTTGTTGTTGTAATAGTAGTTGTTGTTGTAATAGTTGTTGTTGTTGTTGTTGTTGTAATAGTTGTTGTTGTTGTAATAGTTGTTGTTGTTGTTGTAGTTGTTGTTGTTGTAGTAGTTGTTGTAGCTGTTGTTGTTGTTGTTGTTGTTGTAGTTCTTTTAGCAGCAGTTGTTGTTGTTGTTGTTGTTGTTGTTGTTGTTGTTGTTGTTGTTGTTGTTGTTGTTGTTGTTGTTGTTGTTGTTGTTGTTGTTGTTGTTGTTGTTGTTGTTGTTCTTTTAGCAGCAGTTGTTGTTGTTGTTGTTGTTGTTGTTGTTGTTCTTTTAGCAGCAGTTGTTGTTGTTGATCATCACTTTCAGCCAAAACAACTTTTTCTATTAACTCCTTCTTTTCTGCCCGTTTCTTTAGCCATGCAAACGGTTTGAACAGAGTCGTTTTGCTCTTCTTGAACCATGAAAACGGTTTAAACAGAGTCTTTCTGCTCTTCTTGAGCCGTGCAAACAATTTGAACAGTGGTATCCTACTCTTTTTAGGCTCCTTTAATTGATTCATACAGGAATCGTTTTCCTCTGGAATCCTAATATCCACAGAAACAAAATCGCAGTCCTCTGAGTTTTGGTCATTCCAATTGGTTCTTTCAACTGAGCTCACAGCATCTGACAAGGGGGCTGATACCAGTAAGACAGATGTATACGGTATATCCGCGTTTCCATCTATGGTTTCAATAGCAACATGAAATGGAAATGCGCTTGGAACGTCATAGGGCGAGCTAGACTCTAATTCTGGTATAAAAGATGTATACGGTACATCCGTGTTTCCATCTGTGGTTTCAATAGCAACATGATATGGAGCCTCTCTCGGAATGATTTCATCATCATACACCGAGCTAGACTCAAATTCTGATAAGGCAGATGTACATGGTACATCCGCGTTTCCATCTGTGGTTTCAATAGCAACATGATATGGAGCCTCTCTCGGAATGATTTCATCATCATACACCGAGCTAGACTCAAATTCTGATAAGGCAGATGTACATGGTACATCCGCGTTTCCATCTGTGGTTTCAATAGCAACATGATATGGAGCCTCTCTCGGAATGATTTCATCATCATACACCGAGCTAGACTCAAATTCTGATAAGGCAGATGTACATGGTACATCCGCGTTTCCATCTGTGGTTTCATTAGCAACATGAAATTGAAGTTGGCTTGGACTGTCATAGGGCGAGGTGAAGCTGTTATTGGATGCCTCCTCTACTTGGGAAGCACTCCTCAGGATTGTTACTGTGTCAGATTCCGTAATTATATCCTCCCTCCTTGTCTGGCGACTCTCGGAGGAAAAATCAATTCCAAAATTTACTGGACCTCTAAGTTTATTATAGATCAAACTTGACTCTGCATTTTGCAAAACAACTGATTCTGACGCAACTGATACTTCTGTGCCATCCAGCATATCCATAAAATCATCGGGAAAAACACGTGGATCCTCCGCAATGCGTACAAAGATCGACTTTGGTGGAGAGAAATGCGGAGGGCTGTTCTTTGGTGGTTGCTTTGCATTCTCAGCTTCTAAAGCGCGCCTTCTAATTAATGGTATTCCGGTTGATGGCTCTGTGTAATCCAGCTTATTCTGAAAAATCTCGCCATAAGTTTCAGTTCCAGCTTTTCTTAGATACCTGAAGTCCCTATAGACTGAGCTGGGTTCTAAGATTGGTGAGCCTGATGACTCCCCTGGAAGTAAAAACCGAACCTTGGGTTTGGCGGGTTCGGAATCCTTTGCAAAGACATTTTGAAAACATTTATTAAAAAAGGGCATTGTTAATTTTTAAATTGTAGTCTTCCTCGATTATTGATGATAAAATCTGGTTAAGGTTATCGAGTAAGGCTTGGTTGTATGTTTAATTCTGGTAAAAGAAGGAAAAGAAGAAAGAAAAGAAGAAGGAAAAGAAGAAGGAAAAGAAGAAGAAGAAAAGGGTAAAAGAAGGTTTGAGGTCACAAGGGTTTTGTTTGTGGATATTTATACTTCACCAGGTAGCCCTCCAGTCACGCCTTGTGGTTGGGGATTAACAAGTAACTTGTGTTATGCCATATACATTTTGGTTGCAAAACCCGCGAGGAAGTGAGGGGAACAGAAGGGCGAGGAAGTCCCTTCTGGTAGCTCAGCAGTGCGTGTGCAATTGTATGCGCTACCAAACGCGTCATATCAAAAAAACCAAATGGGTGCTGCCAATAGTGTGTGGCTGTATCAGATAGCGGACGACCAGAGTGGATAAATTGTATGTTTGGATGCATGTTGGCTCAACACAATCTACAACCATGTGGTAAATTTTTGGGTATACTTTTGTTTGTCGACTGAGCGCAAAATTAACGAGTGGTTCTACATTGAACAAAAATGTGTGTAACCAGTTCGCAAAATTCATCGAGTTCCTCCCTAGATTGAATGGTCTGTATATTTCGCACAATCCCCTTCACACGGGAGAAGTACAACATTTAGTGGCAAGACAATTGTATTGGAAAAAGGTAAATGCTGGAAACGATTAATATGTGAATCCGCTTGAATTATACCACATGGTGATGATATATCATCTTCACCAAGTTTTTACCTATGAGAAACAGACTCATTTCATAATACAAGTAAATTTAGTATCTGACCAACGAATATATTAACCTCTCTCTCTCTCTTTTTTTTTTTTTCTTTTTATGTATACATACATACATATATATATATATATATATATATATATGCCATTTTCTTCCTCTTAATAACATTTGTCTTAGTTATTTATTGATCTTCGACACCATCTGGTCTGCACCAATGTTTGCCAATCTGTCAGCCGCTTCATTTCCCTCGTCTCCAGCATGGCCCTTAACATGGACAAATTGCAATGGTTGGTGTCCTCTTTGTTGATGGATTTCATTGATTTCATTTTTCAATTGAACCGCTTCTTTGATAATATCAGCATTGGCCACTGGTTTCCCTGCAGTATTTGTCCATCCGTTTTTCAGCCACTTATTCGACCATTCATCAACACATTGCATAGCATACTTAGAATCAGAATGAATGGAATATTGTTTCCCTGTAGGCGCGGTGGCTAATTCATTTTTAATGTTCTTTAACGCGTGATGGATCGCATGCAACTCTGCACGCTGGTTTGTGGGTGCAACAGTGTGAATATCATCTACCGAACTTAGAGGAACAGCTGCATTTCGGGGGTCATTTCTGCCATAGTATACGCCGTATCCAGAAGCAGCAGTACGCGATTTGCCGTTGCCACGAGAAGCTCCGTCGGTATAAATTTTGGTGACTTTAGGTGTAGAGCTTGATGTATGAGCCAGGTTGTAATTAGGTGAAAAGCTCAACGAAGAGCCTAAAATTACTGGGGTTTTAGACGTAGTTGTTTGAGACACCGACTTCGTGTACAGTTTAGAAGTCATCGAGTCACGGACTGGATTGGCATTTGTCACATAAGGTACCCGTGCAGATGATGGCTTCTCAACCTTATCAGATTCATACCAACGACCGCCTGCACCGATGGTACCACCAAACCCTCCACTTGTACCACTTGATTTTCCTCCTCCTAATCCTCCCCCCGATCGTCCTCCGGAAGCAAACAGTCTAGCCTCATTTAAAGTATCAAACTTTTTGTATTGAGCTCCACTATATCCATTCACTTGATCTTTACATTGATTCCAATTAGTGTAAACACCTTTTGAGCGGCCATTAGCCACAGCATAATATGGCATCTTGGTATTATTGGTATTATTGGTATTATTGGTATTGGTTTGATTAGATAGAAATCTTACTACTGGGAATCGAGAAATTGATGCTGATGTCAGTACCGCAGCCTTGCAGTGGAGTGAATATGCAATCGAGATTTTCAACCCGTGTTTGTTGATGGTGTGTGTACGTGCGTATGATTTAGCCGTGATCAATTGGTGGCGTTTCAGACAGCTTTATATGGAATATGAAATTGTGCACAACTGACGAGCTTTCGATTCTTAATTCCAAGGGGCAGTGGTATAAGGGGGAGGGTATAGGTATGTGAGTGTGATTCTGTTTCAAAAAGGTTTTCCTTTTTTTTTTTTTTTTTCCTAAAGAAAAAGAAATGGTTGGTGAGCGAGGAGGTAATAACCAAGAGAAGAAATTAAATATATACATACATATAAATATGTAACTCGTCAAAAGAATTAAGGGGTAAAGGTAAAGATGGAATTGGAGAATTATATTTTTCTTCGCCTCTTCTTTTAGATGGTGAAACAAGCACCTATTGCAAAGAGCCAAATTCAAATGGCTTCAGAATAAAAAAAAA
Source organism: Lodderomyces elongisporus (assembly GCF_030384665.1). NCBI lineage: Eukaryota > Fungi > Ascomycota > Pichiomycetes > Serinales > Debaryomycetaceae > Lodderomyces > Lodderomyces elongisporus. The sequence goes on along the minus strand of NC_083680.1, from coordinate 894,676 downwards.
AAAAGAGAGAAAAAAGAAAAACACCCATAAAAACCACATGTTGGCTTTAATACACGTCGATATTGTATTACTTATTTATTTACAAGAGTTATCGAAAGATCTTCTCAATAGCTTTCGCTGCTAAATTCGTAAGAGACTACTCAATGTATCGAAGAAAAAAGAAAGAAAGAAAAAAATAGAAAGAGCAAAATAGAGTAGTAGTGTGAGGGTAGCAAAACGCGTTTAAAAATATATATATATATGTATTACATATGAAAGAAACTACGTATATGTGAAATAAACAATTCATTCCATTGCCATCTTTATACAACCACGAAAGTAATACGCATTCACATCAGTTTCTGAATTGTGATTGATGAATATGAGTACAAGAAATAGTTCCTTAAATACATTGGCAGGAAATCTTTTGCAAAATTTTCTGATTGATGTATTGGATTTAGATACAGTAGTTGCCTTACTGAATGCAAGCGCATCAGTAAACTCAACATCGATTTCAATATCATCATCATCGGCGTCGGCATCGGCATTGGCAGCAGCATCAGCATCCGCAAATGGCAAAGTTCAGCTTTCGTACAAAGAAGTTGTTTTACAAGAAGTTGCGTCTTTAGCTATTGTTCTTTTATGCTCTTTAATTCCAATAATTATTGGTTCCTATAGCACCGTTACCAAGCCCAAAAATGCACGCGATCCAAGAGATGACAAACATGTCAACTCCAATTATGATCCACTGGATATGGACGATCTGCGGTACTTGATTGCCAATATGACAAATTTGGAGATGATTGATTTTGCTGCGTTGGACATGAAAATGGTTCTTTTGATGCCCGTGTTTGCCGCAGTAGCGCTTCTGGGGATGTACTATTGTTTGCAAAATGGGGTAAATTTGGAAAAATTGATCCGCTGGTACATGTTTGCATTTGCGCCAGTAAGTTTTTACATCACAATGGATGGCTTAATGAGTATGGGGGCGAGAAATATAAGCCATTGGTTTGGCAAAGATTCGAATTGGATCTTCAAAAGATTAAGATTGGCTGTGCTGGATGATGTGGATGCGTTTCCCAAGGGAGAAGTTCAAAATGTTGCAAAAAAGCTTGAAGGGGAACTTGAAAAGCAAAAGAAGGAAAAAATAAACAAGGGTGAAAATAATAATCATGAGAACAACAACAACAGAAACAACAACAACAGAAGCAGTAGCAGCAGCAGCAGCAGCAGCAGCAACGATTTGGGAGGAGAAAGTTCCATAGTGGATGAATTCAAATCATATTTGAATTACGAGAAGATTGCCATTCTCCCGCAAACAGATATTCTAGTTGAAAATATTTGCTTTGATTGTATTTTGGACACCAAGTTTCTTGTTTTGTTTCCGTTAACTGTTGCTTATGTCTATTACAATAATCCGGAATGTTGGATTTGGTCCAATATAACCTCATTCATGTTAATTTTTTCGGCATTTCGGCAACTTCGAGTTATGCGTTTTTGCAATGCGCATATTTTACTCATGGGGTTGTTTATTTACGATATTTATTTTGTATTCGCCACTGAGATGATGGTTACTGTTGCTACGTCCATGGATGTTCCTATGAAGTTGTACATTCCTAAAATATTTGACATGGAAAACAAGAGTATATTAGGATTGGGGGACATTATAGTTCCGGGAGTATTCATTAGCTTGTGTCTTCGATTTGATTTGAATAATTTTTACGATAGAACAAAACAACCTTTCCATCATTTAAACAAATTTCCAAAGCCTTATTTCTGGAGCGCATTGGTGAGTTATTCTTTAGGGTTGGTGCTTGCTTTTGTCGCATTGAACATCTCAGGAAAGGGACAACCTGCCTTGTTATATATCGTACCTTGCTTAATTGGTGGGGTAAACGGTATGGCGTTGTTTAGAGGTGAATTTAAGAGATTGTGGCAATTTTCTGAGGCAATCAAGTCGTTTGAACAAAAGCATTCGAAGAAGTCAGTTTTGATGTCATCAAATGCGGAGGATTACGAAGATGAAGATGTCGATTTTGTACCGGAAGAAATTGATGATGATTTGGATTTGTTTATTGAAAAAGTCGAGAAGAAGCGTTCTGCGTACTATTCTCGAATGCAGGATGAAGATTGGGTTGAAACCGATATTGATGATTTGTATATGGAGGAAGAGGATGAGACTTTTATCATTGGTGAAATCAATTGCGACGAAGATGAGTCATTGTCAGATGAAATATCGGATGGGGAATTGGCTGCCGATGTGGCATACTTGCAAAAGGGTTTGCTAGGGGACCCTAAAGAGTGGTACAGTTCTGAAGAAGAAGAAGAAGAAGAAGAAGAAGAAGAAGAAGAAGAAGAAGAAGAAGAAGAAGAAGAAGAAGATATTGAGTATGATAAGGATGATGATGATGATGATGATGAGTTCGAAGAGGGAGAGCGAGATGGAAAAGAAGAGGAGGTTATTATGGGCTAGAGAATTCAATTTAGGTGGATTGAGATTTTTCCCCATTCTTTAGACTAGGATGATTAAAGTCAACAATGTTTCTAATCATTTTGGAATATTCTCGATGATAGAAGAATATGCGGCACTTTCAGTTTTCGAGTTTGTCTCGACAAACAAATCTGATTGATGCATGCAAGTTTCGTAATTCTGTGTATTGAATATTTTTGTGAGAGACGAGGAAGTGGTTGAAAAAGGGGAGGTGGAGGTTGAAGGTTTGGAATAATGCAATTTTACAGTCTGTTTAGAAATAGATGGATAGTTGCAATTGATAAGATGGTCAATATTTTTAGGATACAGGATTAGCATTTAGATGAACTTGTGATAGGATTGAGAATTTTTTTTTTTTCTTTTATCTTTTTAGTAGCGCTATAATCAACTACAGCAGAAGCTTTCTCAAATTTTATAAAGATGAATATTAAAAAAAATCTAAAATGTAAACGTCTTCTGTATCAACATTATTGGGAAAGATTGCGTTTTGTCAACAATATAGTTTTTTTCTTTTTTTCAATTTAATTCATTTTATTTTTTCATACATACCATCTTCACTATCAAGAAGCTTTGTATTGTTGGTATAAACACTCAAACATATTTTTGCATGCTGATAGGTGAGGGGAGAGAAAAGATAACAGAGCAAGTAAGCTTTTACATCTTGTGCATAATCATCACGCACAATCTGTAAAAACATCGAGGAGCCTTAGATCCGATAGAATGATGATTAGTGATAACGACTGTGGTTGTGGTAGTGGTAGTGGTTGTGGTTGTGGTTATATTGTGGTAGTGGTGATGGAAGTGGTAGTGGTGATGGTTGTTTTGATTGTTTACATCTGCTTTTTTGATACACGTTGTGGTGGCACTTATTGTCAAGAAGTTTCAACATTGTGAAAAATTGGTATTCTAGTGGAAAGATAAAGAAAAGGATGGAACATGAACATTTGTTAGAGGAAGCAAACCAAAGCAAACCAAAGCAAACCAAAGCAAACCAAAGCAAACCAAAGCAAACCAAAGCAAACCAAAACAAATTAAAACAAATTAAAACGATAAAAAAACAACATAAATAATCTTCTTCACAATTTCCTTATTTCATTATTTCCCCGTGCTGTGGGGTTCTACCATCTTAGCTCCTTCTAATCTACTGAATACTATTATATTGTTGAACTATTCTTGTCTCTTTGTCTGTTGTCTCTTGCAATAAATACAGATATGCCGTGTACTACAAAGGCTTCTTTCCGCTTTTAAGGCGCACTACGCGAAGTGAGAATAAGAAAATATTAAAAACAAAATAAAATAAAATAAAATAAAATAAAATAAAATAAGATAAAAGAAATAAAAAAATTGGAAACTTTCGCCGCCACTAAACTCCGCACCTACCCGTGCTACTGGCATAAGCACTGGCACAAGCACTGGCACCCGCTTCAAACGAGAAATCATGCGACGGGGGAGGGGAAGGTGGAAAAACGAGGGAATAATAAGTCTACATTAGGAAAGAAAAAGAAAGGAAAAGGAAATGGAAAAGGAAATGGAAAATCTAAGCGTGCGGGTACTTTGACCAAATGTTCTCCACCAATACAAACTTTTTCGCCCATCTCCGATGACGAGAGGGTAATTACAGCTCGTCACCGGAAATGAGTCTAAAAAGAAAATAAGAAAAAAAAAAGAGTTAAAAAGAAACATTATATTGGTTTGCAAACTAAGCTCAAGAACCTCGTGTTTGGGGGGGGGGGGGGGGGGGCTTTGGTGTTCTCACTAAAAAAAATTTTTTTTTTCTTCTTCTTCTTCTTCTTCTTCTTCTTCTTCTTCTTCTTCTTCTTCTTCTTCTTTTTCTAGTGATAAAATGTGTTATCTACTTCTTTATACGTTTAACTCTATTGTGTTGTGATTGTATCGTTCTTTTTCTTCTTTTATTCTGTAGTTGGCATTTGTCCAGGGATTGTGATATCGAACATGATAAGGGATATCATATGCGGAGAAAAAATCGTAAAATTTCGTCTCTCTTATCTGAGGGGAAGGAGAACTGAGACGAAGCAAACATTGGAAACATACACAAACAACAAACAACAAACAACAAAAGAAAAAACAAATAAAGAAAATTTGACTGACCTTGAACAAGATGTAAATTCTGATATATAGTGTTATGGTAACATTATCGAAAAGAATCAAAAAGAAGGTGGTGAGAAAGAGAAAGACAGGTTGGTATATCGTGGCATGTAGTAACATGATCTAAGATATTTGACCCGTTGCACATCTAGAAACTCTTTAATGTTGCACTGGTTGATCTCATATTTACCATGAACTGAGGAACTGGGGATTGCTATTATTTTGTTTTTTTTTTCCTTTTGTTTTTTTTTCCTTTTGTTCTATTTATTTTACAAAAAGAAAAAGGGCAATTGCAACCTTGTCCTCTATTCCTGACATTTCCGGCAAAGAGCAATTGCAAACCAACTTCAAACAATAGCTTTTTGTCTTGTTTTGTTTTGTTTTGTTATGTTTTGTATGGTTATCTCGAGCTGATCTTGTTGTACTACTTCAGCGGATGTCCAGTGGCGATCTTTCAGTATTCAATATAAACAGCAAGAGCAACAAGTGCAAATTATAAACTGCAAACTGCAAACTGCAAGCTGCAAACAAGAGCCTATAAACTTGTGGGCTGGAGATCAGGAAACATGGATGTTGGGCTTTTAAGAATTGAGAATATGTAAAAGGTCTATTGAGAAGACAAAACTACTCGCTCACACACACACTCACACACAAAACCCTGAACAACAACAGCAATCTTTCATGGAATATATAGATCTATTGACAATATAAGTCTTGGATGAAATCAAGAAATATCAGATATGTTGAGAAAGTAAATACAGAGAACATCCTATATCATATTAGATCAGACGGAATAGATGACAATAAAGACATTCGTTTTCAACAAATTCTTTATTTTTTTATTCTTTTTATTGTTTTTTTCTTTTTTTTTGCCAAATGGTGTGTATGTGTGTGTACGTGTGTGGTCTGATGCAAAAAAGTGGAAACCAAGAGGCAATTTTCTTCCCCATTTTCTTTCTCCACTTTAATGAAATTTTTTTTATTTTATTTTTATTTATTTTTATTTTTATTTATTTTGCACTGCTTGTTTCTCTCCCCCTCTCTCCCGCACGAGAGATTATATGTAAATATATAATAAATATAATACAATTGAGATTTGTAGATAAAGAGATAAAGAGATAAAGGAATATTTCACATTGGGCAATCATCAAGGCTGAATAATCTCACACACACACACACACACACATACACCCATATATATATATATATATATATATATATATATATTTGCGCATAAGCTATATCAATTATCAATGTTATCCACATTTATCTCAACAAGACTCTTCTCCTTTATATAAAGAACCCAATTTCTCTTTTCTTCTTCACCTTACTCACCATAAAACCCAAGAGACTTTAATTCATTTGCCCTCTTTGCTTTTACCTGGTTTTGCGTCTGCTTTTGCTTCTGCTATTGCTATTGCTATTCCTCTTGCTCCACTCCACTCCACTCCACAGCACCCTACACCTTGCGTTTAATGGACACCACGGCATACGCTGTGGCATACAATATAGCATCAAGCCAGCACTGCCATATATAATTACCCTCAAAAGTCACCCTATTTGATTAAGCTTCACCTCAACATTTGGTTTTCCATTCATCTATTTGACACAACAAGACTCACTCAAACATATTACATTTGCACCACACTATATTCCAAAAGAAAGAAAGAAAGCAATAACAAAACACTGAGATGAAACGAAATTCACCATTTGTGTCTACACCACCAACTTTGGATTCGTCTTCTTCTGACATCTTATCACCCACTAATAGACAATACTTTTCCAAAAGGTGCAAGATAGAACACGAACTATTTTCAACATCCATAAAGGACATTGAGAAAATGTTTAATGGAGAACTGCATTTCTGCTGCGAAAGAAGAAACAGCAGATACTCTACAACCGCTTCAACACCACCCCCACAACAACAACAACAACTGCAGCAGCAAAGTGCGAGTCAATATAACTCTACATCTCCCATAAAAGCACCCGCGTTGCAACCACGGTTGATACAAAATAGACCTTTGAAATTCCCTAAACCTAAATCATATTCCCAAACCAAACAATATCAAGCAAATATCTCGAAACATACAAATATTCCGCCGCGGCAAGTCTATGTTAATAAAGAAACAATAGTGGAACCTCACAATACGACAAAAAATGGGATTTGCGAGCATTCTTTTCAGTACTTGGATTATCCAAGCTTACCCGTGGAATACCTGTTTTTAAATTACGATTGCATCAATGTGTCACTCTTGGAAGAAGAAGAAGAAGAAGAAGGGGACCAAGTAGAATGCGGCAAGAACGATCCACTGCACCAAGTGGACGCAGAGCTTTTTTTTCCTTCGCAGTGTCTCGATCATAAAGTTCTCCAACTTCAACTTCAACTTCAACTTCAACTTCAACTTCAACAGCCCATAAATTGTGACTCACTCCATCGAAATACCAGTACTCATAGTCCAACAGATTTTTTTTTTGATGTTAGCCATAGAAAACATGGAGTCAACGATAAAGAGCATAGAGAATACAATGGTAGCAATAATGTTGATGTTGATAATGATTATTATGACGACTATGACGACTATGACGATGACGATGACGATGACGATGACGATAACTACGACGCTAATGTTGAATGTACATATAGGTATGGACAAAGTATCCATGAAGATCTACTAATGATTGATCAACTAATAATGAGGAACTAAACAATTCGATAGTAAATATAACAAATAAAGCAAGAGGACTGGCACCGGATCCCTATATTGAAAGCCGGATTAATTCAACTTATTCTTTGCAATGGACGCTTTGCTCTACAATACAAACCGTGTACAAATCAACAACGACAAATAATGCTTCAATTCTAAATAGTAAATTATTAACACCCCAAAAATCTACTCATCAACTTTAATATTATATACAACCATTCTACAGAGCAATTATTCTTGTAGAAAATAGAATACTTCTTGTCAATCCCAATCCAAACCTAAACTCAAACTCAAACTCCGATGCAAACTCAAACTCAAACTCAAACTCAAACTCAAACTCAAACTCAAACTCAAACTCCGATGCAAACATCAAGTTGCGCCCAAACGCGGCCCGCTTCCCCTTCTCACAGACTCTCTTCTTCTACATGTTTCAAAAATGACCGTGTTTGTTGCTGTATCTGTATCTGTATCTGTATCTGCGACAGTGATAGTGATAGTGGCAGTGGCAGTGAACTACATTCCCGGTGTATCGTTTGTTTGATAAGCCTAAAATAAATTATATCCAATTTGCTTCAAACTCACATATTAAATTTCACCAAATGCATTATCCTCTTATTTTATTATTTTTTTATTATTATTTTATTTTTTTTTTTGCTTTTCGCACATAAAAAAAATTACTAAATAATACCACACATCCAATACATAAATTAAAAAACAAACACACACTCTCTCTCTCACTTAACCTCTCTTCTTAACCTCTTTCTTACTTCAACACTACAATATTGTTTTTTTTTTCTTTCCTCTGTTGTATAATTTGTTTTTCTTTTTGTTTTTGTTTTTGTTTTTCTTTTTCTTTTTCTTTTTCATCAACTACAACAATTACACCACCAACAAGGATTGCAACAGCACCTTAGGAAATCGCCTAGTCCCACTTTTACCCGTGATAATTCATTTTACTCGAGATTTACCCTTATCCCGTTAGTAATGTCTAGTGCAAATGCAAATACTGTTTATGGCGGAGACGAGATTAATGCCATCATTCTCGATATTGGAACACATACAACCCGAATTGGCTATGCCGGTGATGATTTCCCCAAAATTATTACAACTTCAAACTATGGCAAAACCTCGCAAGGTACCAAGGTATATGGAGAAAATATAGATGTTTTGCGCTCTGGGGGCACTACTGTTCATCCCATAGTTACCAACTCGCTTATCACAGATTGGGATGCTGCAATGGACCAGTTTGCGTATTATTTCAAATTGCTCAAGATTGAGCAAAAAGATCAGCCTATAATGATCACTGAACCCATCTGGAGTACTTATGAGTATAGGAAAACTTTAGTCGAAAAGATTTATGCCAAGTTTGATTTCCCAGCTTTATATCTAATCAAGGTACCAAGTTGCATAAGTTTCCAACAAGGAAGGCCCAATTGTCTCGTTGTCGATGTAGGCTATGAAAGCGCTAGTGTCACACCCGTTGTTGATGGAATATGTTTGATTAAAAGTTCGGTAAGGACACCATACGCAGGAAAATTCTTGGACAACGTTGTTTCAGATTCGATAAAGAATTTAAAAAGTAAAAGTGATGATAGTGCAAAGAAAATAAATGATGATGGTGATGATGATGTTGATGTTGAAAAGAATCAAGCAACTAATGATGAGAAGAATGGAGAAAATGAAGGGCGCGATAATGCTAAGGAAGTGAAAAAACCAACTAGTATTGCTATTGAACCAGCCATTCTCATCAAAAGCAAAGATGCGACTAGTTTTCCACAAGAGGCAGCTAGATACGAATTGAAATCATTTGCTGAAGGAGTTACCATTACCGACTCTTTTAGGAAATATGAAGAAGATAAGATTTGGCATGAGTTCAAAGAATCAATGTTGGAAGTCCCTACTCAAGAGAATATTAAACACCTCCAGCAACAACAACAACAACAACAACAACAAACCCTGTTGCTGCTGCTGCTGCTGCTTCTACAGGCTGGATCTGACTCCAAAGATATAGCACTGCACGTTTCTGAGTTTTCGCAAAGGCTGTTTGAACTTCCTACGGGACAATCCATTACTATGGGCCAAGAAAGATTTACAATAGCCGAAACAATATTCGATCCTAAATCGTATACCTTCAATGACACAGAGTTGACCCCTCCGTCTTCGAACGGAGACATCCCAGGAATAGAACAAAACACCATTAATGATTACCGGCCAGTTAAACGTATACGAAGAAATGAAGATGAGGACAATGGCGATTCTGCTAATGGCAACAAGCAAGCTGATGTACGCGGGTTGGTTGAATTAGTTTCGTACGTTATAAACAACATCGATATTGATCTTCGTGCAGGTTTGGCAAATAATATTATTATCACTGGTGGAACTTCGTTGGTTACGCAATTAACTGAGAGGTTGTATCATGAATTGACTTTGAAAAACCCCGGTTTGAAAATCAGATTACATGCTGTGGGTAACTCGACGGAAAGAATCAATCAGAGCTGGATTGGAGCTAGTGTACTTGCTAGTTTGGGAACTTTTCATCAAATGTGGGTGAGCAAAAAGGAGTGGGAAGATGAAGGCTCGGAAAGGATTTTAAATCAAAGATTTAGGTAAATTGAGAGAAGGAAAAGGTCAATTACTCGTGCTCTACAAGACAATGGAAGAAAGAAAAGAAGAAAAGAAGAAAAGAAGAAAAGAAGAAAAGAAAAAGAGAAAGAAACAAGAAAATCAAATGCCTCAAGCCAAAAACAAGCTGGGATTAATTATGCGTGGAATCAGCTTTTCTATTCAAATTAAAATATCGTGTGTTTTGCTGTATGATTTTACCCGTAAATAAGCAATGGAAGTGTGTAAATCTCTTGAGTTGTATGTATTCAAGTACTGCTTTTCCGGTCCTCAAATTTAGTATTATACAAACCTAAATAAATTTCTTGACGTCTGTTATCAAATTAGAGTCTAGTTTTGATAGAAAGTAGAAGGTGCTGATTTAAAACATGTAACCCGGTATTTTGTAAAATTAAAAGTATATATATATATATAAAAAAAAAAGAAGACACCTATATATAAATGGAAAAAAAAAAAGTTTTGACCGCCCCGATCTGCCTTTGATTTTTTCCCTGCTTTTTCAACTCTTGAAAGTTATCTCTTATTTAAATCTCATAACTATCACAAACTGAAAATAGAAGTAGGGATGGAAATAAATTAATGAAACCATAAACATATGAAAACATGACAATACCAAAAATTGAAAAATTGAAAAATTGAAAAAATGAAAAAATAAAGTCCAGTGTGTGAAAGAAAATAGGGGGGGAAGCGTGGTAGAGCACAAATATGATAAAATGCCACATTCAAAAAGTTCTCTGTGTGTGTGTGTGTGTGTGTTTTTTTGTGTGTGTGCATTTTAGCTAGTTATTTCCCAATGAACCTCCGTGTTTCAATTTCTATTTCTTTCACATTTCTGCATCTTTTGCTTAGTTTGATTTTCGCCTTCAGTTGTGCTGTTTTTCTGAACTCAAACTAATCCTTTCATTCTTCACTTCGTCAACATCATCAGCAACCGCGCTATCCTCTTCTTCTTCATCTTCATGTCCAATTCTAGCATTTCTCAAATCTTCAAACAATTTCTTCTTTTCAGCTTCAGTCAATTCGTGTTTCTTTTTGTTTTTAATATGATACATTGGGTTTAATGATCTCAATGTAACACCTTTCATAAATGGCAAATGACCCGTCTTTTCTTCGTAAAGCATCAACAACAAGGTAACAATCACTGCAAACCAATATAAATTATATGACAAGATGGAACCATATGTAGCAGTATTTTGCCAGCCTAGCAAAGCATTAAACACATCCCAACCATTATCAATTTCGGGGTTGCAACAATTGACGTGCCAAATAGTTTTCGCGATATCATAAGTTCCGGGGCCACTTCCATTTTCTGAAGCGTCACCACCAGTTTGATTGTTGAACACGTGACTTTCAAAGTACCAGATACCACGTGAGAACAACCCAGCAGCGATTAAATACAAAATACCAGTTGAGATGATTAAAAACACTTGTAAAGAAACGGTAGATCCTGAGTAGTACAATATAGTACCAACGACAATTCCAGCAATTAAGCCACAAATGACTGGGATTGGGAAAGATGTGGCTGGTGAGTTTAATCCGACACCACCAACAAAAACGATTGCCTCCAAACCCTCTCTTAAGCAAGTAATCAAGGGCAAGATAAGCATACAATATTTCTTTGTCAAGTACCCAATTTTGAACCGGTCTTTTTTCTTATCAGGCACTTTGGTTAATGCCTGGGCCAACTTAACTCTCCATTTTTCCTTCATCTTGTTGATTCTCAACATAGCAATACCCATTAAAGAGATCAACACCGTCGCAATAATACAGAAAATACCCTCCCACAAGTCTTCAGACTTGGACCAAATATCGTTACCCAAAGTATAGAACAACGCAATAAAGATAGCACCGATAATAAGACATATAATTACACCCAATATCGCCCCTATCCAAACTTGATTTCGAAGTTTCTTGTATGTTTTGGGGTCATCTGTAGCTCTACCGATACCTTGCTTCAAGAATGCAAGAAGAACAGAGACAACAACCACTGCTTCTAAACATTCTCTAAAGACAATAAAGAAGATTTGCACGTTGAAAACGTTGACCATGATGAATTTTTTATAAGCAGCTTTGTTGCAATTGTTGTTTCAATAGGTGTGGGAGTTATTATTATAATTATTGTTATTAGTATTTATTCTTTCCCAGTACTACTACCAATACTGTTGTTATTGCTTTTGCTGTTGTTATTGCTGTTACTGATCCTGGCGACGCCTAAGAAATGTAATATTATTTCAACAAATGCAAGCTAAAAATCTTCAACTTCTGTTTCGCTAATCGGTAACTTGGTGTTCTTAGCAGAAAAGTAAAACAAAAAAAAAAAAATGAAATAAACCAGAATATATGTGGTGATTAAACTGTTGCTAATTGAATTTGGACTTTGGAGATTATTGAAACTTCAAAAGCAAAATCAGGGTTAAAAATTGAAGGGGCAGGTGAAGAAGCAGAAGAAGAAGTAAGAAAGAAACAAACAAACAAAACAAAAAATACAAGAAAAGAAAAGAAAAGATGACAGTGAAGTTTTGGAAACAGGCAATTTCGAAGCCCTTTATATACGTAAACTCCTCTATAGACATCTAACTTTTTCCCCCTCTCTCCCTTTTTCTGTCCTTGAGTATATCTATTCCATCCCTTTGTCTATGTTGAAACAGGTCAAAAAAAACAAAAACAAAAAAAAAAAAAAAAGAATGTATCCAATAGCGTTAAGGAAAGTCTATACTACCTAACTAAACTAAGGTGGCTTTGGCAAAAAAAAAAAACATGAAAAAGTAGACAAAGCCTTCTTTTGTTTCTTTGTATTGTTGGTATACATTTTCACCTTTCCAACAAATACACCTTTTCGCATTATCAGATTAATATATACTTTTTTTTTGTCTGTCTCTCTCTCTCCCAGTCTCTCTCTCTCTCTCTCAATCTTCACATGGGCAAAACACACTACAAAGAATCAAAACCATTCGGTAGTGTCTATATCCTCTCACATAAATTTTTATTTATTTTTTTTCTTTTCTATTATTTTCTATTACACTTTTTTATTGTTCCTATTCTTCTGTAAACCTTGAAGAGAGAAGAGAAGAGGCAGAGGGAGAAAGGGAGAAAGGGAGAAAGGGAGAATAAGGCAATGGAAATGGAAATGTCTAATGCAAAGTTATGAACGGCCAATTTAAAAGGTGGCTTTTATATAATCCCATTCAACTATTCGCTACTAATGTCAACCCACATGTAGCCTCTTTTTGTTTCTGTTTTTTCTTTTTTTTTCTTTTTTTTTTTTTTTTGCTACCAATATTTATCCAATCAGATAATATCTAGGTTACGCGACTCGGGTATTGAAACCCTCAACTGTTGTATACAAGACATATTGTTCTTCTTGAATTGAATTGAATTGACTTGGCTTGCAATTGAAATAGAGAGAAAACAAAAAAATACACAAGAAGGGATGGCATGTTGCAAAACATTCTTGATGTCGTTCCTTGTTAATCTTGAGAAAAAGAAAATAAAAATTACAAAAATTAATTAAAAAAAAAATGATTAAAAAAAGACGGACGAAACTTTTGAAAAACATCATCATTCAACTCGCTCTGTATTTATGAGATCAATATATGTGCACGTTTGATATTTGATACAGAAGAAGGTATTTTACTTTCTTGTTGTTGCTGTTGTTGTTGTCGCCAGTTTGTTTGTTTTTTTTTCTAACAGCTTTTGGTTAAACATTGTTAATGTTGCAACATCAGCAATATATGTTCCAAGTATATCTCATTTCTCACTACAATTTATTTGCTTCTTTGAGCTTAATGATACTGCAAAAATTTAATACACGCTCCCTTCTTATCTCCAAAATTATTGTTTAAAAACAAACTAGTATGAAGAGCAGAAATGGTCTGACACCTACTCCCATTTCCTTAACGAAGCAAGCAATCCTTGTGTTTTGCAAAAGTTGAATAAATAAACAAAAAGATTCAAAATTCAAAATTCATTTTATATAGTAGGTCACGTGCCTCTGTGCTGAATTGTTTTTTTACTTTTTTCTTTTCTTTTTTCGGAGAACTTATTTCGTTAATATTAATAAGTTTTGACTTTCGTCACACAAAATCAAAAGGTATCAAGTTGAATGGCAAACACAATTGTACAAAAGATATCACGAACCACCGCCCCGGCCCCCCCTCCACACACACATACACACACCCAAAACCCCATCGTCAGATACCCACTCATTACTCTCATCGGCAACCCCCGCTTCGCTCCGACCAAATAAGCAATCATTATTGAAAGTCAACTTTATTTGCAATTTTCACAGCTAAGAGTTGCTAGAAGTAACAATGGCCTTAACAATCACCGATCTTAGCGAAGATATATTGACATCTGGTATAGCACGTTATTTGACCCCAGAACAAATTGTCAAGTTCTTCACACTCAACAAGGCTTTATATGAGATTTTTTGTTTGTCCAACACAATCTATCAATTGTTATACAACAAAAAGTTTACTAATAATGAAAACAACTATACTCTAAGTCTCCGTGACAAGATTAATTGGAAACAGTTGTTTAATCTTCGATGCAACCCAAAGCAACAAGTGTTCACTTGGGGAGAAAGCAATGGTGGACGTTTAGGGTACTTATCAACTAAGATTGACCAATCACATGTACTGAAGAAACTAGGTGGCTGGTCCGTGCACACTCCAACAAACGTTCCGGAGTTCAATAACCACGTTGTTGTCGATTTGCAAGCCAATGGGTACAGCTTTATTATATTGTTGAATAATGGTGACATTTGGTTTACCGGAATGGACTGGAAGCGGCCGCAACAAGGATTGTCGACTCCTGGGCCTACGAAAGAGAGAGACTATAAGCCTAATCCCGCAACTTTGGCGTTGCTCAGTATGGGTAGAAACCACGTAGATGGTGAAATTTTGGGAGGCAGGAGAAACCTTCGAAGAAACCACCCAACAAATCATCTTGGTGATGAAGGTGGTGCCCTTATACCTCCTTATCAATCACCATTACCGCCACATGGAACAAGGTTTGGAGTGTTGCCTATGCCAGGTATAGCAATGAGATACTCGGATAGTGAGAGCGATGAGGAGACAGATACTATCACCGGCCCAATTACTGCTGCTCCAATACCACCATTACCCACAACAAATACATCAAACGTATCCGAAGCTCCTCCACTTCTGAGTTCTAGCAGCACTCCACAAGCTAGAAGAGGGCTTCAATCTTCACAAAGGAATGATCTACCAAAAATTGCATCTCATTCATCGTCGAAAATACAAGAGACAAACTTTCTTTCGCGTCTTTTTTTACCTCCCGCAACTGAGCGCCGTAGTCTTGGTACGATTAATTTTTGTGATGAAAGAAAAGTTACATCTATAAGTACTGGACGAGAACACATTGTTGCATTGGATAATCATAATAACATTTACACTTGGGACACTGGTTGCAATACTAATGTTGGAATAAATATTGTGTTTAGAGGTATTTCCAAAAATGCAATAATTAGTAAGATTGCCGCTGGATGGAACTTGTCGGCGTGTTTTATTCAGGATATTGGTTTGCTTGTCTGGTATACTAGGAAACCCATTAGTAAAATGCAATTTGAGAATCAAAATTTCCAAAGTGAAGCAAACTACTTGGTTGTTCCTTTTACAAAAAACGATATCAAGGATTTCACAGTTGGAGCTGATTACGTGCTTTATGTCAAAAAATCAGATTCCAAACTTTATCAGTTTAGATTCAATGCCCACGAACTAGCATCCAGAGATGATTCAAATACAGTGGGGCAAGAAGAGTTGACAAGAAATATTTATGCAATGGACAATTTCAATAACTGGCTAGTGGAACAAATGGAAAATGTCCAGTTCACTAAGCTAAAAAGTTGTTTCAACAACTTTGTCGTTTTCACAAACCACGACCATGTTTTGATTGGAAACAATGAGCACTTGTTATATTCCACCACTCGACATAATGATGTAGAGAATGAAAGTGATTGGGAACCGCACCCTGAAAACGGGACTTTACCGATTGTTATTAATGAGTTACAGGGCCAGGATATAAAGTCGATAGAGATTGGAGACTATCACTACCTCGCATTGACTAATAATGGTGATGTGCTCAGTTGGGGTACGGAGTCTAGAAGTTGTGGATGTTTAGGAATCGGATCGAGAGAGTCGGCGGTTGAGCTAAATCCTACAGTCTGCTTTGCAAGCGGCGCTAATATGGATGTGAAAATACCAATGAGAGTTAGGGATCCACTCAGGGGTCCTTTACATGAGGGTAGAGATGTCAGCAATAAGAATACTAAAAATGCTGAAAATGCTGGGAAAAAATGTACGTCAAAAGGAAAATGGGTTTGCATCGCTGCTAGTGGCTGGCACTCTGGTGGTGTATATGTTCCCGCGGAATGATAGGTCTATGTAATGTAATACAAATAGTTATTTGTAGTGCATTTAAATCTCGTTCTATGTAGTAGGAAAGAAGAAAGAAAGATAAATTACAAGCAACTAACTAACTAACTAACTAACTAACTTAGCATTGAACTATATGACTATCGAATTCTGAAGTAAATTGAAAATGGCAGGAAATCAGCCTTAAAAAGGCATTGATAAATATTGGGAATAAAAGAGGCGACGATTAAAAAGAGTTAACAGATAGTAACTTTATTAACTTCTTCAAAGATTGAATCGTACACGAGAAAGTCTCATAGAGCTTTAAACAGACCCAAAGAGGAACAAAAAATCATAAACAAAGAGGAAAAAAGGCGAAGGAACCAAAGGAAAAATTAAAAACTTAAATTAAAATAAAATAAAATTAAATAAATTAAAAAAATAAAAAAAAAAAAATAAAAAAAAAAAAATAAAAATAAAAAAATAAAAAAAAAAAAGAAGAAAAAAGTCAATGACTGTGATCAACCTCCACCCTCACGCCCTCTCGCCCTTTTTTTCTCTTTAAGACCAAATAAAATTGATTGCCGTCACATTAAAGCATCATCACACTTATTATTTTTTGGTCCTCCACTAATACAAGATCTTATACTTCCACATTACTTATTTGTTGATATTTCCTGCTTTCCACACAAGGCACGACTTGTCAATAACAACAGTAAATCAACGGTTCTAGATAACGATATTAATTTATTTTTTAAATTGAAACCAACAACAACAACAGCAACAACAGCAACAGCAACAACAGCAACAACAACAGCAACAACAGCAACAACAACAACAACAACAACAGCAACAACAGCAACAACGAAATGACGGACATTTCCTCCAACTCTAATGAATCTCCATTACTCAAGCCTGCGGAGATTAAGATAACGCCACCTTTAAGTCAACAGCAGGAATTGAGACAGCCTCCATCGATATCTAGAGGATCCTCCTATAATGCTGCAACCGGAACAAAGGGCGTTTCTTCTACAACTGCCAACTCCAGCAATGCCTTTGCTGGTGTCCCCATACAAGCGGCACAAGCGTCACAAAATTCAATTGATCCCCTTTCGAAAAACTGTTTGAACGTGTCTCATACATCGCCATCGCACATTACTTCATCGCCATCGTCATCATACGCAACAGGACACACTTCTGTACAATCAAACCCTGGCTCTCCGCGCTCTAGACGAAGCAGCTACGCTCCAACAACAATCGGTGGTGTTGCCAGTGGCTCCTCTCCATCTCGGTTTAGAAGTAATAGTGGTACAACAACCAATGACCTCACCCCCACGCCATCTCACCACCAACCCGCACATATCGTTACCAGACAGCGCCGATCCTCGTCATTAATCCAACACTTGGAACCAGACACTTTGGACACCAAGATTGATCAGGCGCTAAATCCTAATGTGAATGCCAATTGGGTGAATCAAAAAGGTGCGTGGGTAATTCATATAGTGATTATCATTTTGCTCAAGATCTTCTACAATTTCATTAGCGTTTTGGATAATGATTGGAAATGGACGTTGACAAACCTCACGTACACTATTGGCTCGTATATCATGTTTCACCAAGTTAAACGCACACCATTTGAATTCAATAGTGGTGCTTACGATAATTTGACGATGTGGGAACAAATTGATAATGGTGATCAATACACTCCTACAAAGAAATTCTTGATGCTTGTACCAATTGGACTATTCTTAATCAGTACTCATTATTCAAAATACGATTTAAACTTGTTTTTGCTAAATGGACTAAGCTGTCTCTGCGTGGTGATTCCAAAATTAGCGTTTGCTCATAGATTAAGAGTCACCTTGTATTAAATCTTGGAAGATTAGGGAACAATGAACTACGACTACAAAAATGATATAGGTGTACAAAGAATTATTGAACAAGAATAGAAGGTATTTGACGACGAGCATGGTTTGCCTGCCACTGTCTATGCTTTAAAACTTTGCTCCACCTGCAAAACTCGATTTCACGACTTGAAGTAAATTGTTTCGACTAATATATTTTTTCCTGATACTTTCAATAGAATAAACAGTATGTAGCTAAGTGTAGGATTCCAGCATTCAGCAAACCAAATATTATTGTTAGTCAATTACAAGAGCCTAAGCCACTTTTTCTTCTTACTATAAAACAGACTTAATAATTTTAAATTGTATTATGATGGAGTGCCAAAAAACTTGAAAAATAGCTATTATTTGGAAATGGACCTTAAAGGATTGAAAGTGTGGACGACAGAACCGCTGTTATGCTACCAAACGCGTCATAACAAAAAACCAAATGGGTGCTGCAAAATGGGGTGCTGCCAATAGCGTGTGGCTGTATCAGAAAGTCGACGACCAGAGTAAATGAATTGTGTATTTGGATGCAAGATAGCACAACACAATTCACAACCTTGTACATCTTGCGTATATCTTACGTGTATCTTAGGTTGACTCGTTCACAGCAGCTCACGTGCGCGTATACATACACATACTCCAGTCCGAGATACTCTAGTTTGCAATGACAGCGATTGCGCGAAATATACAGAACGTTCAATTTGAGAAGAACAACAACAACTAGGTCGTAAATTTTAGTGTTTACTTTCGTTTGTAGGCTGAGTGCGAAATAGAAGAATGGTTCAATTACAAATAGCAGAGTGTATACATAAACAGAAAGGTGTGTTAATATTAGAAAAAAAAGTGCATATATTAGTAGCAAAACTCACTGAGTCCCTCACCATGATGTATTCCTGAAAACGAGTGAAAGCTGTATATGTTAAACGAGCGAAGATGCAGGTGCAATGGGAGATACCAAAAGTGTGTGCGTGCCAGTGACGGATAAAATAAGTAGTAGCAGGGCCCTTTGTGGTGTTTGAACACGGGCACACTTTTTGGTGAGCTCTCCTTCTTGGGGATTATGGCTGGGTTTGTGATATAGTTGGCCATGGAGCAGCAGCAGCAATATTAGGAACAGCATCAGCAACACCACCAGAAATAACACCAGTAAAATTTTTGACAACTTTGAAGCGCATGCTTTGAGTTTGGTCGACACTGGATAGCACACACTATGCCAAATATGATTTCTATAATTTCTATAATTTCTATAATTTCTATAATTTCTATAATTTCTATAATTTCTATAATTTCTATGATTTCTATGATTTCTATGATTTCTATGATTTCTATGATTTCTATGATTTCTATGATTTCTATGATTTCTATGATTTCTATGATTTCTATGATTTCTATGATTTCTATGATTTCTATGATTTCTATGATTTCTATGATTTCTATGATTTCTATGATTTCTATGATTTCTATGATTTCTATGATTTCTATGATTTCTATGATTTCTATGATTTCTATGATTTCTATGATTTCTATGATTTCTATGATTTCTATGATTTCTATGATTTCTATGATAAATATTAATAGTAGTGGTGGTGGTAGCAGCAGTAGTAGTGGTAGTAAAGCTATTCCACCACGAGCAAACAATGATTATTATGTAGCAAAATTAAACCCCGAGAACTGATTCCACAAGCATTTCTTCTGCACCATCTGAAACAACTTGCACAGTGACTTATACAACTCAACCTGTGATTATATGATCCCGCTGTGCCTTGTTGATACCCCTAGTGCATATGCGTCCTCCACATTTTTCGTCCCCCGTACAAGATCATACGACAAAGGCGCCATTTTGTCGCAGGATCTGCCAAGTTCAGAATAAATGTGTGAGTCGGCAGCTACACTAGTGCAATGTTGTGGTTGGCTATGGGAAACGGTAGCAGAGGTCGGTGGGCTCCCCTGCTTTGGGATCATGGTTGGGTTTGTGATATAGTCATCCGTGAAGCAGCAACAGAGGTAACATCAGAAATAGCTTTAGGAACAGCATCAGGATCAATAAGATGAATAGCATCTGGAATAGCATCAGGATCAAGGTGTCTTTTAACTTCGGTCTTAATCCCTTTTTTTTCGTGTTTTTTTTTTTCTTTTTTTTCGTTTTTTTCGTTTTTTTGGTTTTTTTAGTTTTTCTGGTTTTTTTAGTTTTTTATTTTTAGCATTAATTAAGCTTTGTCCAAGTTCTGCAATTCGCAGAGCCTTGGATAGATTCAAAAAGAGTTTAAAAACCTTTTTGAAACTCGCTTTAATGCTATTTAGGAAGCAAGTGAGGCTGGTACTTAGGGGTGGTGTCGTGATTTCAAAGTTTTCTGGATGTAGTTCCCCCTCTATAACCTCAATGTGTTGATCTAAACTTTCTAGCAACCATGAAGCATACTCTTCAGGTGTTCTGGCCTTTGCTTTGCCAAACCTGAAGAGAGTCTTAATCCTGCCCTCTCCCTTATAAATTCGGTGGTGGGCGTCAAACCAAACTTGGATTTTTGGTCGAATTTTCTCATTAAAGACAATTCCTATAACAAGCTTGTAGTTTGTTTTCTTTTGAGCTACAAGATGTTTTGTTTGTTGTGAAAGCTTTAAGAGTAGATTCTCCCTCTCCTCGGCAAGCATTGGAATTCCGATAGTGCCCATTATACTATCTTGGTCAATACAGTATATGTGTTGCCACGACGTGCGGGAACAATGCGCAGTAGACAAAGCTTCATTGATATAGCAAGTGTTTCGTGTAGAAATGAAATCACTTATGTAGTTAGCATCATTGGTGTTGTTGTTGTTGTTGTTGTTGTTGGTGTTGTTAGCGTTGTTGGTGTTGTTGGTGTTGTTGGTGTTGTTGATGTTGTTGGTGTTGTTGGTGTTGTTGTTGTTGTTGGCGTTGTTGGTGTTGTTGGTGTTGTTAGCGTTGTTAGCGTTGTTAGCGTTGTTGGTGTTGTTGTTGGTGTTGGTGTTGGCGTTGTTGGTGTTGTTGGTGTTGTTAGCGTTGTTTGTGTTGTTGGTGTTGTTGGTGTTGTTAGCGTTGTTAGCGTTGTTTGTGTTGTTTGTGTTGTTTGTGTAATTGGTGTTGTTTGTGTAACTAGTGTTGTTTGTGTAATTAGCGCTGTTTGTGTAGTTAGCGCTGTTTGTGTCTTGTTCCGAAGGGTACTCCCTATCAGCCTTGTTGTCAAGAACAGGGCTTATAGTATAGTACCTGTCCTCATCATAGACCTTCATACTAAAAAGATGAAGATATGGAGGCAAAACTAAATCTTCTTCCCAGAGAGTAGTTGAATTTGCAACTTCACTTTCAATTTCTTCAAAGTGTTCCTTTGAAACTCTGTAGATGAGATACTTTTTATCAGCAGATGTAAATGCAGACTCACCAATTCTAACCACAGAATGTTGCTTCGAAACAAACGATTGTATAAAATCGGTGTCGTTTACTTGCTGCAACCATTTCATCCATTGGAACATCTTTGGGTTGAACGATTTGAATTTTGTCCTCAACCCCTGGAACAGCAAGGACACTTTGAAAACATCACCTCTTTTGCACGGTCTTTTCTTACCGGCAATTGTGGAGCGTCTAACACCTTCAGCAATGAGAAACCTTTCGGCCTCTTCTGGAATTATAGATTCTTGGACAGGCAGTTGAGATCCAAGTTTTTTGGAAAAGTAAAAAGGTTTGGAATCCTTTGCAAAGACGTTTTGAAAACATTTATTAAAAAAGGGCATTGTTAATTTTTAAATTGTAGTCTTACTAAATTATTGATTGTAAAATCTGGTTAATGTTGTCGAGTAAGGCTTGGTTGTGTGTTTAATTGTGGTAAAAGAAGGAAAAGAAGAAGGAAAAGAAGAAGGAAAAGAAGAAAGAAAAGAAGAAGAAGAAAAGGGTAAAAGAAGGTTTGAGGTCACAAGGGTTTTGTTTGTGGATATTTATACTTCACCAGGTAGCCCTCCAGTCACGCCTTGTGGTTGGGGATTAACAAGTAACTTGTGTTATGCCATATACATTTTGGTTGCAAAACCCGCGAGGAAGTGAGGGGAACAGAACGGCGAGGAAGTCCCTTCAGGTAGCTCAGCAGTGTGTGTGCAATTGTATGCGCTACCAAACGCGTCGTAACAAAAAACCAAATGGGTGCTGCAAAACGGGGTGCTGCCAATAGTGTGTGTTAATTGTTCCCTTGGGTTTAGTGCGAATTTTCAGGGACACTCTTCTTCTCTCTTTACCTCTGGTTTGCAGTACCGTGTGTGTCTACTGGATCAATTATTCCCTCTTCTTGTCGGGGTTGTTTTTCTATGTAGTAAAAGATTTGGCATAAAGCTAGTATTCGGAGTTGATATGCTACAGTGAATAGAGAAAAGATTCAACGGAAGTTTATTATGGACTTTGAAAATACCATCTTGGACAGTGTGAGAGGTGGACAATAGTCTGACTTGAGACATGTGAATAGTGTTTTCAGAGATCTTCTTTCGTAAGAATAAGTGCATACAGTTATAGCAGTTTATTTAAATTACTGTGTACGGGCAGGTGGGCAGGTCTCCGTGCGTTTGTCATTGCTGTAATAATGATATTCAAGATGACAAAAGAGTCATTTTATAGGTATTATTATAAAATTATGTTGTAATAGAGCCATTAATAATTGCATGTTGAAAAAGGTTAGCGACAATATTATTTTGCGCGAATTCTTTGACTCCTTTTCTGGTTTTATATAGTAAGAGCCTAATGAGAAAGGGATAAAAAAAAAAATGCAAAATTAGTCACGTGGGCTGAGCCACCTGTTACGGCATCGAAAATTTTACTCCGCTTTTCTCGTTATTTAAATAATTCAAAAAAAAAAGTTTGACTTTCACATTTCTTTCATTCAATCTTTCTTCCATCTACAGCATATTACTTTTCTTATTGCTTTGTATAATCTTTTTTGTTTTACAAAAAACTATGTCTTACGCATTATCACAAACTCACAGACAATTAACTGAAGGTCACTTGAAAGAGACAGACCCAGAAGTCGATCAAATCATTAAGGATGAAGTTGACAGACAAAAGCATTCGATTGTGTTGATTGCTTCTGAGAATTTCACCACCACTGCCGTATTTGATGCCTTAGGAACTCCAATGTCCAACAAATACTCTGAAGGCTACCCAGGTGCAAGATACTATGGTGGTAATGAGCACATTGACAGAATGGAAACCTTGTGTCAAGAAAGAGCCTTGAAGGCATTTCACTTGACCCCGGACCGTTGGGGTGTTAATGTGCAAACATTAAGTGGATCTCCGGCCAACTTGCAAGTTTACCAAGCCATCATGAAACCGCACGAGAGATTAATGGGTTTGGATTTACCTCACGGTGGTCACTTGAGTCACGGTTATCAAACTGATTCTAGGAAAATCAGTGCTGTTTCAACTTATTTTGAGACCATGCCATACAGAGTTGATTTGGAAACTGGTTTGATTGACTACGATATGTTGGAAAAGACTGCTGTATTGTACAGACCCAAGGTTTTGGTTGCTGGTACCAGTGCTTATTGTAGATTGATTGACTATAAGAGAATGAGGGAGATTGCGGACAAGGTTGGTGCTTACCTTGTTGTTGATATGGCCCACATTTCAGGTTTGGTTGCTGCTGGTGTTATCCCTTCACCATTTGAATATGCCGATATTGTTACCACTACTACACACAAGTCATTGAGGGGTCCAAGAGGTGCCATGATCTTCTTTAGAAGAGGTGTGAGATCCACCAACCCAAAGACTGGACAAGAGATTTACTATGATTTGGAAAACCCAATAAACTTTTCTGTATTCCCCGGTCATCAAGGTGGTCCCCATAACCACACCATTGCTGCTTTGTCGACTGCTTTGAAGCAAGCTGCTACTCCTGAGTTCAAAGAGTACCAAGAACAAGTGTTGAAGAATGCCAAGGCTTTGGAAGAAGCATTCACTGCCAAGGGATACAAATTGGTTAGCAATGGTACCGACTCGCACATGGTTTTGGTTTCTCTTAAGGACAAACAAATTGATGGTGCTAGAGTGGAAACTGTTTGCGAAAAGATCAATATCGCATTGAATAAAAATTCTATTCCAGGTGACAAATCGGCTTTAGTCCCGGGTGGTGTTAGAATTGGTGCACCAGCTATGACTACTAGAGGTTTAGGCGAAGAGGATTTCAAGAGAATTGTTGACTACATTGACTTTGCAGTCAATTTCGCCAAAAAGACTCAAGAATCTTTGCCCAAGGATGCTAACAAATTGAAGGATTTCAAAAACAAGATTTTGAACGAATCAGACGAGACTTTGGAAAAGGTCAAACTGGAGATTAGCGAATGGGCTGGCTCTTTCCCATTAGCTGTTTAGATATCTTCTTTACTTTGAAATTTTTTTATATTTTTTTTTACGGACATATCATAGGATCGGAATTTCTTTCCTTTTTTTTTTGTTTGTTTGTTTGTTTGTTTTGTTGTGACTCTAACTTTTAAAAAAAGAGTCGTGTTATGTCTTCTTTGTCGTTTCAACACATGTCTATACTTTATTTCAACAATTTTACCCATACTATTACGTGCTTTATGTTAATATTATTTTTCTTTTTTGTTTGTTTTTGTTTCAAAATTACAGATTTGTCATTCTGTAGTCTTGTTGGTAGTAGTGTTGTTTTCTTTTCTTCTTTTCTTCTTTTCTTCTTATTTTCCGTTTATTTCTGCTTCATATTTGTTTCTCTTATCATTTCTTATCTTTCCCTTCCCTCCATCCTCCGATTATTTTTTTAGAGAATAGGTATGCGCTCCTACATGTGGAATGTTTTTGTAGCTGCGATGAACGAAATATACCATTATCTTGAAAAGTGCTCAAAGAATCCATGATGATAGTTGCAGTATTTTCCTTAATGAACACCGCCATGTATTGAACGAAACTTTGGGAGAAGGGGAAGAGGGGGCAGGAACAAAATGGGTGAAGACGAAATAGTGAGTTCATGGACTAAAAATCATCAAAAACAATAAGACGTCGAAGCAGGTCCTTGGAAAAGCGGGTGGTACGTTTTTAAGGAAAAAGCAGGAGTGAATTGTGGGAGTTTGTAGTGAATTGGGAATAGAATGAAAGACAAATTTTAAAAATATGCAATAGACACAACTCTGAAATTTGCACATTTGCAAGATAGAAGAGAACGCTATACAGTACTCTCGAACGCTTCACGTGTTGACGTTTGGCATTTTCTTTTTCATTTTCTACTACTACTACTACTACTACTACTACTACTACTACTACTACTACTACTACTACTACTACTTCCTCTTCTTCTTCTTCTTCTTCTTCTTTTGTGTTTTTCGTCCTGCTTTATAATTATATGAGCTAAAAGTCTTAGTCCTCAGTAATTATTTTGTAATCTACGTGAGTAGAACCGATTCTTTTTTTTTTTCTTTTTTTTTTTTTAAGGCTGAGTCCCGGTCCGGATGGCTCGGAAATTTTTGCTAAAAGAAGGAAGGGAAAAAAAGACTTGTGTTGTTGGGGTTTGGTTAAAGTGCAAGATTGGTTGCTTGAGGTATGGCCAATAATCAGCCTACTGGTTCTTCGATTTTTAACCTTCACCCGTGTTTCTTGTACCCGCACCCCACGGAATTAATCGTCAATGTACCTACAAGCACAGAGTGTCTTTTGGAAAAGAACACTGCACGGTCAAAGGAAAAGATGTGACAAACTCTGTGTTCTTTTTTTTTTTTTTCTTCATTTTATTTTTTTATTCGTTTGGTGTCCCTTGGTGTTTGATATGAAATCAAAATACTATTGAAAGACAATTAAAAATGACAACGCGATATTATCAAAAAAAAAAAAAAAAACAAAGACGAAAAAGAAAAAGAAAAAGAAAAATTTCAGCCAAATACAAAGAAAACACTGCCTCGAAAGGGCAGATTATCTCCAAATTTTATTGTCTCTCTCTCTCTCTTTCTCTTTTTATGTTCCAGGTGGTTTTATCAATTCATTGTGCTTGTTCATGCAATCTCACAACTTTTCCAAAAATAAACCAAGCCTATTGTTCATTATTAAACAAAAAAACAGATGTTGTTTTTAGGTGATATTACATGAGGGCGAACAATTAAAGATTGCACGTCTAATACATTTTCTTTCCATTTTTTTTTAAAAATTTGGTGGGAAGGGATGAATGGGAGGAAAGGAGGAAAGGCAGGGACTGCAAGAGGACGTAGTCGGAGAGAAAGTAAATTTTTTTTTTTATTTTTTTTATTTTATTTTTCCGCTTGTGTGTGAAAAAAGTACTTTGCGCAAATCCTCCCTGTCTTGAAAAACCAACCAAGGGTTTTCATAAAACCCACTTTTAGCTGCTGCGTCTCCTTATTCTGCGTGTCACCATATATCTTTCACCCAATTTTTTTTTTAAAAATATGCGAGACACATACCCAAAGTATAGAAAGCGAATTTGTGACGTGAACTAAATTTCGTCTATATATATATATATATATAAATATATATATTCTCCTTCTCCCTACTTACATATATATACATATAAAGAAAGAGAAAAAGAGAGTTAGTGTGTGTTTGTGTGTGTGTGTGTGTGAAAGAAAGAGTACTGAAAGAGTAAAGAATCTTCCTTTTTATTCTTGTTTCTTTTCATAAAAGCCAAGCTTCAACTTTAAATTCCAGCACCTTTTATTTTTTTATCATCAACTTATCTTCACCTACAAAGAAGGTGTATTTTTCTTTCTCTTTCAGGATCTTCATTTTCAACTAAACCATCATTTAAGTTCTACTATTGAAAGAAAAAAAAAAAGAATAATAAGAAAAACAAAAACAAAGACAAAACACTTTCTCCTTCACCCTCCCATCCAATCACCTTTTCACCAAGAGTTTTTACTATATACTTATAAGCCATGCCAGCCAGTGATTTGAAACTTCGGAAATCTTGGACTATTGTATCCTTAATAATCACGTCTCTTGTGGTGCTATCTATTTACAACTTGTCATCGGCAACAATATCGCCAACAATTGTCCCCGCTTACCCATCGTCAAAAGGTTACACCGAAGGTGCGGGACTGCTACTGGAAAAAGAATCCTCAGAAAAAAAAACACCAGATTCTACACCGTACTCTAAACAGAATTATATCGAAAATCTGACCGGATTGAAGAAGATTACATACACATTGAAACAAGCCGAGAATGAAAAGGTATCATCTAGTCAGAAACCCACGGTGTTGATTGTATCATCCGTTGGAAAGGATGAGCCATATGGCCCAGGCCGTTCCTTTGAACTGTTCATGGACACTATACTCACCTTGATTGATAATACTGACTCAAAATACCAGTTCTCCCTTGGTCTCCAAAACAACCATTTGGCAGAATTCAACAAGATTGAATCACACATTGCCGCAAAGTTGGAAAGCCTTGCAACAAAGTTTCACAAGATCACTTTGAGCTCAGCACCGCAACTAGAAGGAGAAGGGGTCTCTCGGAACGACCGCCATAACGATGCCATGCAAAGAACCCGTCGTCGTTTGATTGCAAGAAGTAGAAACTTTCTCATATCTCAAGCACTTGCGGATGAGCAATACATTATCACCTTGGACTCGGACATTATAGGCTTTGAACAAGGGCCTAAGATGCTTGAAATCATGATCAACTCCAACCGTGACATCATTGTTCCACGGGTTACGCGAGGAGGCATCTCGGATTACGATAGAAACTCGTGGCGTGGTAAGAGAACTAAACCACTGCAAGAAGAACTTGACTTGATGGATGCTAATAAATGGGGTGAATTCCGATATGTTCCAAGAGATGTTCAAGGAGAAATCTATCATTTTTACATGCACGTTGATTCCCAATTGACAGATGAACAGAAACAACTCAATTATGCTGTGCCGTTAGACTCGGTTGGTGGAGCAGTGTTGTTTTTCAAATCGATTGTGTTCAAACAAGGTGCCAATTTCCCAACAAGCTATATCATTGGAACAACATGGGACCGCTCGGAAGGATATGATGGGATCGAAACCGAAGGATTATGCTATTTGGCAAAGCCGTTGGGATATTCATGTTGGGGTATGCCCAATCTCGTTGCTTACCATATACCTTAGAGTAAGATACTGATTTCAAAGAAGAAAAATGGAAAATGGAAAATGGGAAAGAAATTAAAGGGGAAAGAAAAGAATCAAGGAAGAAACATATGGTGATTAATTAACCTTAAGTCTTAATAACACTAGTTTAAGAAAATAAAACTTGTATCTATGACAGAGTAAGATTGCGTGTGAACTGAAAATAAGCACTATATATAGATAGAGTACAATGGCAATGAGACAATACGTCTCTGCCAAAATGTCTTTATAAAACCGATTCAACGCATTTGAGGACATTCACAAAACATCTAAATCAATCTCATTGATCCATTGCCAAACCTTCATGATCTCGCCATACTCTTCCACAATATTTGTGACAATGTTTGTGTTGTTGTCAACTTTATCACTGACTATATTCCATAGCCTCATCCTCTCTCCCAAATTATGTTCGTTGCTCAATATAAGATCCCTCAACTGATTTGATCCAACATATGGCTTGACTCTAGGATCATTTTTCGAAACCTTCAATTGCGTCACCAATTTGTTGATTACTTCTTGGTATATGATATCGATCTTGACCAATTGGAGCTGGTGATTCCTATATTTGTACTGTAAAACTTTAAACCCGATAACTACGGCCAAAATTATAAAAATGGGTAATTTATACTCGGTAACATTCCCAACAAGTCCATTTTTCAACTGGCACTTCAAGCTAATGTTTGATAAGGACGTTGATCGAAAAATCTTGTTTGCCTTTTGTACCGCGGTCTCCGTGTTGTCAACGCCAACAGAGGATCTTGTATCTGAAATACTTGTAATTCTTGACTAAAAAAAAAATGAGGGAAAAATAAATTTGTTAGTAATAAAGTTCATGAAATGGATTCAAAACCCCATATTCCTCTTACCCTGCACTCTTAGGCTTGTCATCTACTCAACCGCATTGAAAAGAGACTAGGGAAAATAGTTGAGGGCTCGTGGTTGTGTATGAATCAAAAATAATAAAAAAAAAATAATAAAAAATGAAAATTATGTTCGTACTTGCCTTACAATCACCTCTGGTTCCTTCTCCAATTCGGCTACTGATTTTATCCAGAGCTCTTCAAACTCCTCAATTGTAATATATGGAGCCTTCATGGATAACAACAAGTCATGCAAAATAGTTAACGAGATACCACTCTCCTCGTCATCGTTGCCCTTGCCACAGGACACCTGTGCATTCTTAGTTCGTAACAAGTCCAAAGCCACATCTATCATAATCTCCAACTTCTCGGCTTTCATTGTGTCAGAAACACATTTCTTTCGACCTGGTATAATAAAGTCATACCATGGCTTGTACTCAACAAAATCCTCGTAGCATGCGAGTTCTAAGTTTGGAAAGCAACGTGCATGTGATGGACATGGAATACAGTTTGGCTTACAATGATCATCCAAAAATTTTCCAGCTTGATTCAAAGAAACACTTTCAGCATTACTTAATGTAGGTTGGTATACTTCCAGGCCACAATATCCAACCAAATACTTTTGCTCGTGGTACCAATATCCGAACATGGCCAAAAAGACAACCAACGAATAAGAAACAAACGTAAATAACGCACTGGTAATACTGATTGGCTTCCATCCTTTGTGGCCGTCCTTGTTATGAGCAGACTCTTTTGGAGCTTTTATTATCTTACTTCCCACGTCAGTCAACTCCTGTTCACCCATTCCTTCATCCTCTCCCTTTTTGTTTTCTTCTTCTTCTTCTTCTTCTTCTTCTTCTTCTTCTTCTTCTTCTTCGTCCTCATCATCCAGGAAGTATTGATTAGAGGAAATCGAAATTAATCTTGGTTTCGGGGTGAGCGCAGATTTAGTAAGAGCAGTCCTTGGACGTCTTGGTAAATCATTTACAGATATCGGAGTGACGATTCTTCTTTTTATTTTCCTGCCAGCGCTATTGTTCAATGCTTTGGATTCAGTGGATGTGCTGTATTTGGCACTTTCTGTTGATGGTGTCTTTTTCAGCATTGTAGTAGATATATCACTTGACTGTTTCTTTCCTTTTGACAATGATGAGGAAGATGAAGATGATACACCTCTCACCTTTGTTTGTGAAGTGGGAAAGGGGGACCCATGTTTTGGAGTGTTCAATCCGTTGTGTTTAGAGGAATGAGAGGACAGATATTCCGTCTCGGTTTTCAGCGGAGTCTGAGATACGTGTGGCAGCAGCGTTCTTTGTTTAAACTCGGATGAGTAAAGCCTTGCACTGTCGACTGACTCATCCTTGGTCGTACTCGCCCTGAAGGGTTCCGTTTCTAATTTGATTGTGGGTTCCAGGCCCTGAATGGTAATACCCAACAGATTTGCAAAATCATGATCAATTACTGGAGAATACTGGGCTTCCATCACTTTAGTATTGACGTTGGTATCTGTTTCATCAGCAGCTCCAATTCTAGTATCAACGCCAGTGATAGACTCAGCATACTTCAGGTCTACGGGCGTTTCCAAAGTCTGCGAATTTGCTTCCAGATCAAGTGTTGCCTTTGATGTTTCATGATCTTTCCCATCATTGTGTTTTACTTTTGGGGAGCTTTTTAACTTGTTTAAATCATCTTTGGTAATAACCGAATATTCGAAAATCTCGGAATCACTATCCTCAAATATCGACTTGTTTGGAGATCTTTGCTTCGAAATGATTTGTGATGTGTTTTGAGAGCTACTCTTGGAATTGGGCTCCGGGGATTTGTGTGTTTTAGCAACTTTAACTTTAGGGCTCTTAGTTTCTGATTCAAAGTCATTAGTGCGCTTTCTCTTTTTCTTACTTAAGTCTCTTTTCCTTGTCTGAAATACATTGTCGTTGCTGAAACTCAGACCTGCTTTTGAGTCGCTTGCTGAATAATCGCTGTCGATCGAGTAATCGCTGTGGTTGGCCGACTTCATATCGGTTGTATCTGGTTTGACCTCCATCTCTTCCAGCTTTGAATATATTTTCAAATCGTTCTTTTTTGATTTTGCGTTGCTTCCAATGCTATCTCCGCCCTTATCATTGGTCGTTGGAGAATTTCTCAACTCTTCTTCCAATTTCTTCGCACCACCGCTAGGAACTCTTTTCAGGTAAAGATCGTCCGTTAATACCTTGGTCTCTCTGGATACTGTTCTTTTCGTATTTCTTTTCTTCTTTGTAACCTTTGCATTTTGATCCATCACAGAGCTAGTATCGCTTGGGTCATCAGTGCTGGACAGGCGACTAAACTCACCTTCAGCATTCTTTTGTATTGTCAGTTTCAGACCGCTGTCCTGGGCATTGAGGAACCCTTGGTCGTGTGAGTTTGTAACCCTTGTATTATACTCTGCTAACCATTTCGAAGCATTCGGTCTTACTTTCTCTTCAAAAATTTCAACGAGATCTGTCTTTTTGGCATTACTAGGGTATACTACGTTATGTTTATTGAGTACGTTTCTCAATTGTGCCTTCGTTGCTGATGCTGGAACCCAATCTTTTAAAAATAAAGGAGGCAAATGTTAGTATCGACAAATTCATTATTCCAAGAAACATCCATCCTGGACTGAATGCAGAAAAAAAAAATTGAAGAAAATTCACAGATAAAGAAATAGGATATTTTAACCCATTCGGGCACTCACTCACTCACTCACTCACTCGCCCACCCCTATTAATTATATCTCCCATCCTCTTGTGTATGTGTGTATGTGTGTGTTTTCTTTCTCTCTCTTTAAATAACGTACCTGGTTGCAAATGATCCATTATGAATGAGTTTAGACAAAAAAAATCTTAGCAGTAAAGTTGTTGTCGTGATTGTATTTAATGGTGTTAACACTAATACTTCTTCTTTTTTTCTTTTTTGCTTTTTTGCTTTTTTTTTGGAGTTTGGAAATGTAGTTTGAAATTTGGAATTTGGAATTTGCTTTCCTTCTCAAGCAATCATTGTAATCATGCTTGTTATTGTTGTGTTTTTTTTTTTTCATTTTTCTGTTGATCTCGATTCTTCACATTCTTTGTTTATGTTTTTGCGGAGCTTGCACGACGCTAGACTGAAAAACATTCGCCGCTTGAGAACCGGGTAAGTAGCGAAAGTGTTTCTTCCTTCTCTCTTGTGCTCTTTTTAATCTTCTGCTTCCAAAGTGTATAAGATGTCTTGTCATTTAAGTCATCTTTTTCCTTTTCCTCACACATTGATAATCCTTGTTGACTACTCAATGATTTTGATCAATCAAGAAAAGAAAGAGACATAAAAAAAATAAAAAAAAAAAAAGGATAAGAAAGAAAAAAAAAGATAAAATTAGAGAAAAAAATTAGCAAAAGGTTCGTATTATATTGGTCTGTAGTATAGTGTGTGGGAGAATGAGTTTATTAGCATAGACTTTTGTTATTTTGTTAATCGATATAGCCATCTAACTCAACTACAAAATTTTACATACGCAAAATGTGCACAGCGCAGCATTGATGTGGTTGTGTGGGTGGCTACTCGGTGATGAAATACTGTTTCAAATGTCTGGAAAAGCCTCGACATTTCAAAATACCATTGAATTCGCAAGGAATGACAATACTAGCTCCAAGAACGGTGGGGGGGGGGGGGGGGGGGGGGTTCGGGAAAGTAAAACGCTAGCCACTTTTTCTTCACTTTTGTTTTCCCACAATTACTTTTTCTCTCTCACCGAATTATGAGGAATGTGTGGTGAAATCCAATACGATGAAATGGAATGTATTGAAAGTGGCGGATGGGAGGCACGGGATGAGGGAAGGAAAAGAAAAAAAGAATCGAAATACAAGTACTGATACTTTGGCAATTATATATCATAATATATACATATTTATACACACATATATATATATATACATATATATATATTCGTCGCCGCTTTTATTCGATTCACTCAGATTGAAGCAACTCTTAGCAAGAATGCCTTTTAGACACTTTGGAGTGGTCATAAACAATATGGTAATCTGTATTCAATTTCTTCTCTCTCTTTCCCACGTGCGCCACGTGTACTACGCATACTATCTACTAGGGTATTTTGTGTAACAAATACGTATTTGTTAAGGGGAAAAGAAAACAAGGAAGGTGCCTGTGGCTATAAGTGCAAAAACAACACAAGAACAAAGAAAGTAGCTCAAGATACCGATATAAATTGCATCCACCCTTCCATCTTATCTCGTGTTAACTTTGTTACTAGCACCCATCCCCCCCCCACTCCAACTCACTTTCCTCTTTCTCTCTCTACTCTCCCCTTCATTTGACCTCCTTTTTAAATGTATTATTTGAAGGAGTATTTAGTCTTTACGATTCAAGATGATTAATCATCTTCAAGATCGAGAACTCGAAATTGATGGTACCAAATGGTGGTGGAAGAATGTTGCCCCCCCCCCAAAAAAAACATAAAAAAAAAAGATAAAAAAGATAAAAAAATAAAAAAATAATTTAATAAAAAATCACCACCACCACCATCACCACGTGTGGCCGTCTATGTATGTATGTATGTGTATGTGTGTTAATTTAAAGAAGCTTATGAATACTGCTCAACTCTAGGAGGCATAACACACGAAGACTTACCCACCCCACACCTATGTTAGGAGCCACAGGAAATGTAACCTCTTTTCTGATAAGAAATGTTCTTGTATAGGCGGTCTATAAATATATACAAATATATATTTATGTATTTATATATTTATGTGCATATGGATATAGGGTCAACAGATTGTTAGCACTGTATTGGCATATCAGTTTTGAATATAGAAAGAGCACACATTTTTTTTTTTTTACAAGAAGTTTTTCTTTTTCTGATTTTCCTGGATTTATCACAAGAACAAGAAAGTGTCCTTTTGGGTAGTATTTCCTTGTTGTAATATCGTGTGAACTGCTCAACCCTTTCCTTCATTTCGTTCAAGTATTTACGAGCAGCTCACACTTGGCTGTTATAAAGGTAGGAACAGATTGAGTAACCTCTGTGAAGGAAAAGAAAGAGAAAAAGAATATCTGAGTGTGTGTGAGTTAAAGAGAAAGAGAGACAAAGAAAGTGTGTGCGTGTCTGTGTGTGTGCGTGTCTGTCAAAAGTAAAAAAAAAAAAGAAGCAAAAAAAAAAAGTATAAACCAGTTCATGACCTTACTTCGACCTTTAAAGTCTCCGCCAAATAGTTTACCATCGTCGCCATCTTCAGCCACGGCATCAGGAACAACATTTTCTATAACTTATATTCACCACCATTCTGCCGATCGGTACATTCCCAAAACAAAGTCAAACTTAAACCCCAACAACAACAACAACAACAACAACAATAGTAAGAGTAAGAACACTAATCATAATAGCATAGTAAGAGATGGTATAGCACACAGTTTCCACAGAATAGAGAAGATGTCAACAACTTCAACTACCTCAACAAGATCTTCACCTAGTCCCGGAAACTACATTGCAACATCACATTCGCCGTTTAATAGAACGCTTTATGCAAACTCGCCCCCGATATCCACCAGCCCCAGCACAACAATGAGATATAGCAAATGCACTGCAAATGCGAAACGACGAGATAATCTTGAAGAGCTTTATAATTTTAGTAACCCCAAGAGTAGTGACCACTGCACGAACAACGACATTAAGAGAGTCACGAGTATCCCGAGAACATCGCTTTTTATCAAGAGCAGTATCGACGATGAGTTTTTACTGCAGTATCTCCAGTCGCCCAATATCAAAACAACTTTGAATGACAAACAATTATATTTTGAATCAATAGACAGACAGAGAAAAGTAAGGTCAATAGAAGTTTACAACAAATACTTGAACAAGGCACGCCGTCCCAGCTTCACTAATCCTCAAGTACGATCCTATGAGTTTCAAGTTCCAAAACTGCAATCTAAACTAGATGCAAAGTCGCAAACTACTTCTGCATATGAACCCACGCTCATCAAAAAAAGTAATCTGGGAAAATGGCAAAATGATGCACATCCCCTCCCAAAAAAACAGCAGCAGCAACAACAACAGCAACAACAACAACAACAAAGGACGGGAGAGACTTTGGTAAAAGCGAGGCAGAGTGTGGAAGATACCATTATAACTCAACGATTACCTAGAGTGTTTTCAGATTGCCCAATTGATCATTTAATAATCCTTATCTCGAGGATGTTACAGTCACTCATTACCTTGAATGATAAATCCGTACCAGCGTCGATATCCAACCCTCCGGTTGCAACTTCCTCCTCAACCTCAACAAATCTCTCCTCTTCCGCTAATTCTTATTCTTCACAACAACAACAACAACAACAACAACAACAACAACAACAACAACAACAACAACTTCATCATCAAAATCATCAACCAGCCAATAATTTGTTGACCAGATACCATTCGCGTACCCCACCAGCAATATCTACATTTACCTATTTGACTAGATTAACAAAATTTAACAACTTTAACCCCACTATTTTGTTAACTACAATCTACTATATAGACTTGCTCTCGCACCAATACCAGCCGTTCTTCACTTTAAACTCATGGACTGTGCATAGGTTTTTACTTGTTGCCACCATGATTGCCCAAAAATCGCTTGAAGATTTCTTTTATACAAACGACCATTATGCCAAAGTTGGTGGTGTTGCCTTGGGTGAACTCAACTGTCTTGAACTTGATTTCTTGAATAGAGTAGATTGGAGATGCATACCTGGCAAGCAAGAAGTTGACAAGTCGACGGGTATGTTGAAGAATTATATCGCATATTCAAAAGACGTTTTGGAATTGTATTATTTCCAGTTGATTGAATTGATGGGTAAAAACACTCTGCATGATTCAAGGGATTTTGGTAATGCGGAAAGAACTAGTGGTTGTGAAACTGAAGACACGGGAGGTGGTAAGCATCTTGTACATTATGTGCAAGAAACAGAAGAAATACATAGAAATAAATCAACCACTGAAAGTGGCGCTCAGAATATTGTCAATTCCAGTGGAGATGAGATAGATTGTTCTGATAGTGACTTTCACTTTGGCGAGTCCGACAATGAAAATGGCGATGGTGACGATAATGACGATGACCTGTACGGCAGTGATCTGGTGGAAGACGAACTTGGAGACGAAGGTGGAGAAGCCTGTGATGATTGTGATGTGGAGCTTGATAATGCCGGTAATGAGCAATACATGTCAGTGAAAGGTGGTGCTAATGGCAAAAGGGTTGTCGCTTGTGACCACAAAGTCAACCCATCAAAGGCTGTCCAGTTGGTTCCTAGCAGTGCAAACGGAAGCCGTTTGTTAAGCCAGCCGTCGCCACGCTTCAAAAGAAAACATAGCGATGATTAAGTCTTCAATTATAGAAAATATATATATATATATGTTGATCCGAGTCAATTGTGTGCACCTAGAGATGCTTCTATTTGTGAAAAAAGAAAAAAAAAAAAACAGAAGTTGACTCTGAAGAATGTACTCTTTTTATTGTTTTATTTTTGGTTCAGTAGGTGATAGAAAAGAGTAAATAAAATGAAGCAAATGTAGATTTTGATTGTAATCTCAATTAACTTTGCAAGCATGCATGCATGCGAATAAACAAGGAAGTGACGTCAAACCGTTTCATAAACAAGTCAAATGGATGTTTTTTGGCTTAATGTTTTTGGATGCTTTTCTTGTGTTATCTCTTTTTCTTTTTTTCTTTTTTGGACATTATATGTGTTCTGTAGTTTTTAAAATTTGCAGCAAATATTTTACTCTACTCCTGGCACTTCCACTCAAAAGGGGCGGGGGGGATAAGAAAGAGAGAAAGAGCGAGCAAGAGAGAACAAAATTGCCGATATTGAGAAAAATAAAAAAAAAAATAAAATAAAAAAAGCGGTGACGGCCTTTTTGATTTATAGCTCCTACAAATCTTAAGAACAATCTTTGCTTGATATTTCACCCAGTTGTTCGTTTGATAGGTTTTGATGAGACGAGTGATTGAGTTATGATTGTCTAAATGAACATTTACTTCTGAAAGGCAACAATTATTTTGAAGGTTTGTTGAACATTTTCCAGTTTTTTTTTTTTCCTTCGGTTATAATGTGGAAAGTATTTCTTGGCACGGAAAGTTCAG
This sequence comes from Lodderomyces elongisporus, assembly GCF_030384665.1. Classification (NCBI taxonomy): domain Eukaryota; kingdom Fungi; phylum Ascomycota; class Pichiomycetes; order Serinales; family Debaryomycetaceae; genus Lodderomyces; species Lodderomyces elongisporus. Next base: position 857,411 of record NC_083680.1, on the reverse strand, counting down.
GATGATTAACTTCTTCGACATTCACTTTTGAGTAGCTTTCTAGCCCCATGACATTCTCCGTGGCATTTTTTTTAGCTACTTGTTGTCTACCATCGAATTAGACACTGTTGTGCAAAGTGCTGGAACATAAAGCGAGGCAAAATGGTAGTGGATCTTTTCAACTGATACAGCCTTGGCCTTACGGATTTTAGTTACATCCGTTACTGCTCAGGTATATGTGTTATCTCCGCAAATATTCTTTTGGCCCAAAAAAAAATACATAACAAGAACAAAAAAAGAAAAATGAACTGAAAGAAGATAGAGAACTTGGCAATGTTGATGAAGTTATTGTTGTTGTTATTGTTGTTGTTGTTGTTGTTGTTGTTGTTGTTGTTGTTGATAAGATGATAAAATGTAGACATCAAGATATTCAGTACTTGATTGAGAAGGGAGCCATTCAATAGTTAACTGATAATATATAGCTTCATTTACTTGGTAATGCATCAACTGCCAGCTGCACAACAAAAAATTGACAAGGTCTAATATGTTGAATCTTTCATGCACTACTTTACAATATTGGATAGAGAGGAAGTACGTTTAAGTTTAGGCTTGTAATACTCACTAACTATGAGAATCACACCAAAAGAAAAACTTTCAGCCATTTGTTATTTAATCAAAAGTGCACACTAAACACTGCAGAACTAGATCTAATGTACAAAGTCAGCGGGTCCTCTCGTTGATTCCTTCGCATTTCCTTGCTTAGGTAAAAATTCAACATTCTGGCGTCAAACTAGTCATGACCATTCGAATATACCTTGAAATGATTGGAACTATCCTGAAAAGTAAGGGAGGTTTGAAACGGTAAAATGAAGTGGGCCAGCAACAAACCTTGACAGTGCTGGGTTAGCCAAGAGATTAAAAGATATAAAAATAGAACAGCATGAAGTAACAATTGCTTTTCTATCCCAGTATATCGACCTTCCCGTTGGTACTGCGAGATTATAAATTGTTCATCTTTTATTCTTTACACTATACCTGTTACTTTTTCATCTCTTGCAAACTACGAATAGATTGCGGCGCGGTGGCTGGGAGATACGGAGCGGAGATAAAAAGTACGGAAGTAGCTATATCACCTCCAGTGGCAAATAGTAGCTGCTGCTGCTGCTGCTGCTGCTGCTGCTACCCTACTGCAACGAAAAAAAAACCACAATAACAGCCTTATATTGCCCCCTCCCCCCTACTTTTTGTGTCACCTGAGAATTATTGTTTTTCTGTCCTTCCTTTCCTGTGTTGCTCATGAAAAGTAGAAGATGTAAACAGCTAGAGCCTAACCATCGGTAGCTACATGTACTACATTATATTATATTATATTATATTATATATATATTATATATATATATATATATATACAAATTGATAGATTGATATTTATATAAATATGTATTCGACATACGGCCAGAATTCTTTTCAACCTCCCTCTTTTTCACACAACTTCCTTTCTTTGGGTGGTACATCAATTCAGACTTTTACCTCAACTATAGTGGCTCAATTATTGTCTACTGAAATTTCATCTCACAAAAGAAAAAGGGAAACTCAGAGACTCTTTGTATCATCAAATCATCAAATCAACAACCAAACCTATATCTACTAAGGATTCAGAGCTGTTGGACAAGTAGATTTAGATTATTGTGTTTTTCTTGTTTTCTTCACTCCTGCTTACTTTGCTCGAGTAATCACGCATTAAGCGAAGGGAAAACAAAAAAAAAAAAAAAAAACTCAATAGTTACGACACAATTCAAGTATGATCGTGGACGAGTCGAGTTCAACTAATTCGTCAATTGCCGAGTATACCGGTCACCATCATCAAGACCAGAAAGAGAAACTCGAAGCAGAAAAGCTTTCGAGATATGAGAGTCACTCGCAATTTCAAGCTGATTACAATGACAATGATGAAGAAAGCAGACGCCTTCATCTCGTAAGGACAATCACAGCATTATCACAAAAAGAAGGTGCTGGTGCATTGGACTCCATATCTCGCGAAATCTCAAGACAAGTTTCTAATAAGGATGGGGGGTTTGAACTAAAATTGGATGAGTTCAATTTGATGAGGATATTGTCAAACTTTGTTTACTTTGCCAAGAAACAAGGCATTGTCTTGAGAAGCAGTGGTATCACATTTAAAGATTTGTGCACATATGGTACTGATGAATCGTTTGCAGTTGTCCCAACATGTCTTGATTTATTAAAAGGTCCCATTGGAGGTATACAACAGATAGTTTCAAAGGCAAGAACTCCAAACAAGAAAATTTTGCACAAATTGAATGGTTGTGCAAAACCAGGGGAGATGGTTTTGGTTTTGGGTAGACCGGGTGCTGGTTGCACAACCTTTTTGAAAAGTATCAGTGGAACCGATCATGACCTCTATAAAGGTGTCGAAGGTGATATTAGATACGACGGATTGTCACAAAAGGAGATGATCAAACATTTCAAAAATGATTTGGTTTACAACCCGGAGTTGGATGTCCATTTTCCTCACTTGACTGTTGACCAAACCTTGTCGTTTGCTATTGGATGTAAAACACCAAATGTGAGAATTGATGGTGTGTCTAGAGAACAGTTTGTGCAAGCAAAAAAGGAAATCTTGGCCACTGTATTTGGATTAAGGCATACGTATCACACAAAAGTTGGTAATGATTTTGTTAGGGGTGTTTCTGGTGGTGAGAGGAAAAGAGTTTCCATTGCCGAGGCATTGGCCTGTAATGGTACCATTTATTGCTGGGATAATGCAACTAGAGGGTTGGATGCCTCAACCGCATTGGAGTTTGCTCAAGCTATCAAGACATCAACAAAGATTTTAAAAACAACATCTTTTGTCTCTATCTACCAAGCTGGTGAAAACATTTACGAGTGTTTTGATAAAGTAACAGTGCTTTACCACGGTCGCCAAATCTACTTTGGTCCAGCAAACAAAGCCAAAAAGTTTTTTGAAAAAATGGGTTGGCAATGTCCGCCACGACAAACGACTGCAGAGTTTTTGACTGCATTAACAGACCCTATCGGACGATTTGCAAAGCCTGGATGGGAAAACAAAGTTCCACAGACTGCCGAGGAGTTTGAAAGTTACTGGCTCCGCTCGGAAGAGTACAAACTTTTGTTAGATGAGATTGACGAGTTCAATAACTCAATCGATGTTGATGAAGTTCGCAAGGAATACTACCATTCAGTTCAACAAGAAAAAATGAAAGGTGCAAGACAATCTTCACCATTTACAATATCGTATCTCCAACAACTCAAGCTATGTGCAAAGAGAAGTGTGCAAAGAATATGGGGTGATAAGGCGTATACAGTAACACTTATGGGAGCCGGTGTTTCCCAAGCATTTGTTGCTGGTTCGCTTTACTACAATACTCCAGATGATGTCTCGGGTGCTTTTTCGAGAGGTGGTGTCATTTTCTTTGCTGTGTTGTTCATGTCCTTGATGGGGTTGGCAGAAATCTCTGCGTCTTTTGCTAGTAGACCCATTTTGATGAAACAAAAAAACTATTCAATGTACCATCCTTCGGCAGATTCGCTTTCCAACTTTGTCACCTCGATTCCAATCAGTATTCTTATCAACATCTTCTTTGTCATAATTTTGTACTTTTTGTCAAACTTGGCAAGAGAAGCTGGCAAGTTTTTTATTTGCTTTTTGTTTGTTGTGTTGCTACATATGACTATGGGCTCTTTGTTCCAAGCCGTTGCTGCTATAAACAAATCGGTTGCTGGTGCAAATGCTTTGGGTGGTGTTCTTGTTCTAGCCTCATTGATGTATTCATCGTATATGATTCAAAGACCATCTATGCATCCATGGTTTGAATGGATTTCATACATCAACCCAGTGTTGTATGCATTTGAAGCAATTATCGCATCCGAATTCCATGGCCGCCGTATGCCCTGTACTGGTCAATATCTTACACCTTCTGGTCCTGGATATGAGAATTTGTCAGCTGGAGAACAAGTGTGTACTTTTATCGGTTCAGTTGCGGGGCAAAACTGGGTATTGGGAGATGACTACTTGAGAATAGCGTACACGTATAGATTCACACATGTTTGGAGAAACTTGGGCATTCTTATTGGGTTTTTGGCATTTTTTTTGGCAATTACATCGTTGGGAACTGAGTACATCAAGCCAATCACCGGTGGCGGTGACAAGCTTTTGTTTTTGAGAGGCAAAGTTCCTGATAAGATTATTTTGGCAGCAAAGAAGGGCGAAGGGGATATTGAAGAGGGCCCTGCAATGGAGGGTTTGGATGACCGTGAGGTTAAAGTTGATCTTGGTGATGATGAGTTGAAGGTAAAGGATATTTTCATTTGGAAGGATGTTGATTATGTAATTCCATATGATGGTAAACAGCGTAAATTATTGGACAATGTGAGTGGCTACTGTATTCCGGGTACATTGACTGCATTAATGGGTGAATCAGGTGCTGGGAAGACCACTTTGTTGAATACTTTGGCACAAAGAATTGATTTTGGAGTTGTTACTGGTGACATGTTAGTAAACGGGAAACCATTAGATTCGTCATTCAGCAGACGTACAGGGTATGTGCAGCAACAAGATATTCATGTATCTGAAGTTACAGTGAGAGAATCATTGCAATTTGCAGCTAGGTTAAGACGCCCCAAGGGTGTAAGTGATAAGGAAAAGTTAGATTATGTGGAAAAGATCATTGATGTTTTGGACATGAGCACTTATGCGGATGCTATTGTTGGAAGATCCGGTAACGGGTTGAATGTTGAGCAAAGAAAAAAATTGTCAATCGGTGTCGAATTGGTAGCTAAACCATCATTGTTGCTTTTCCTTGATGAGCCAACCTCGGGGTTGGACTCTCAATCAGCATGGGCCATTGTTAAGTTATTGCGTGAATTGGCCAATGCCGGACAATCTATTTTGTGTACTATCCACCAACCTTCAGCAACATTATTTGAAGAATTTGATAGATTATTATTGTTGAGAAAGGGGGGTCAGACTGTTTACTTTGGCGACATTGGAGAGAGGTCTAGAACCATTTTGGACTATTTTGAAAGAAACGGAGCAAGAAAGTGCCAAGATAGTGAAAATCCAGCGGAATATATACTTGAAGCGATTGGGGCTGGTGCGACTGCTGCTACTACGGATGACTGGTTTGACATTTGGTCAAACTCGCCGGAAAGACTTGCTGCTGATAAAAAGAGAGATGAGTTGGTTGAAAGCTTGAAAAGTAAACCATCTGACTTGACTAAGGAACAAGAAATAGAACTAAGTCACAGGTATGCCATGCCCTATTGGTACCAATTTCGGTGGGTCGCTAATCGTAATGCTTTAACATTCTATCGTGACCCTGATTATATAATGGCCAAAATTTTTCTTATGACAATATCTGGCTTGTTTATTGGCTTTACATTCTTTGGATTGAAACATACAAAGACTGGAGCTCAAAATGGTATGTTTTGTGCTTTTTTATCAGTTGTTGTGTCAGCGCCAGTGATTAATCAAATTCAAGAAAAGGCAATTGGAGGTCGTGATTTGTTTGAAGTTCGAGAGAAATTGTCAAACACATACCACTGGTCATTGATGATTCTTTGCCAGATTTTGAATGAGATGCCTTACTTGATGATAGGTGCAGCCATTATGTTTGTTTCACTTTACTTTCCTACTCAAGTCGATACACTGGCAGCACATTCAGGTATGTTTTACTTTACACATGGCATTTTTTTGCAAGGGTTTGCTGTTTCGTTTGGTTTGATGGTGTTGTACATTGCCCCAGATTTGGAGAGTGCAGCCGTCCTCGTCTCCTTCCTTTATACGTTCATTGTTGCATTCAGTGGCGTTGTTCAACCCGTCCAGTTGATGCCTGGATTCTGGACTTTTATGAACAAAGTCTCGCCATACACCTATTTTATTCAAAACTTGGTCTCGTCGTTTTTGCACGGGAGGACTATACGTTGCAGTGATAAGGAACTTGCGTTTTTTGACCCACCTTCGGGACAAACATGTGCAGAGTTTGCGGGAGATTTTTTGAAACGTGCTGGTGGGTATCTTCAAGACCCCAATGCTACATCCAATTGCGGCTACTGTCAATTCAATAACGCTGACCAATATTTGTCAACTATTGGTGTCAAGTTTTCATACAGATGGAGAAACGTGGGGTTCTTCTTTGCGTACATTTTTTTCAATATCATCATCTGCATGGCCTTGTACTACTTATTTCGTTTCAGTAAATTCACAAACAAACTTAAAGGCTTGACAACTGTATTAAGCAAAAAAAAAAAAAAGAAGGACCAAAAGAAGAATAACACATGAAGAAAACATGTAACTACGATAATGCTCATGAAACATGTAAAAGCAAATATATTATATTACCAAGGTGGATAAACTAAAGGATATACATATATATGTATATATATGTATATATATGTATATATATGTATCTATGTGTAAACGATTATGTAAATAAATCAAACACTGTTTTTGTCATTAATCATCAAACTCACGTATTAATAAATAAACAAAAAGAGGGAGGGAAGAAAGGGGATAAAAAAAAACATGATGGAAAAAAATGAAAATAGTTATCGGTTTTAGGATGGTTTAATCAACTCAAAAGAACAGTATAAACTCTGATCGACACTCATAATCGCCCCAAAATTGTTGAACTCTCCGCAATAATTTGGAGCGCTGAAAACAGTGACTAATTTTCGCTTGTTGAAAAATTCGTACCCGTCCTCTACAACCATGTGTCCTCTCACAATTAAGTCGAGCTTGAATTTGGAACAGAAATAGTCAACGTGTCGTTTTCCAAAGCAGTAGGATACCCCACGATCGTTTTTGGGCCAGTTTGTCAAGGAAAAATTCTTCACCAGAGCGTCTGGATCTGACCACAATAAATCTGCCAAGAGTCCTCTGTCTGGAACGTCGGTAGGCCTCTTGATGTCTTCGATTTGTTTGAATGTGTTCATTTCAGGTGAAAGCCCTCCATGGACACAAAAGATCTTGTCATTGATTGTAGCAGCTATCGGCAAAGAATTGAATACATCAACAAAGCTTTTCCACAATTTGGGCACTTTCAATCTTCTCTTGCACTCGTCGTAAAAGCCATAGATTTTTGTGATGTTGGCAGACTCGTGGTTGCCTCTCAACATAAAAAAATTTTCCGGATACTTGATCTTGTAGCAAAGAAGAAGCAAAATCGTTTCCAATGACTTTTCACCTCGGTCAACATAGTCCCCGAGGAAAAGGTAATTTGAATGTGGTGGGTAGCCACAGCAATTAAAGATTCTAACAAGGTCATGAAACTGACCATGGATATCGCCAACAATCTTTACCGGTGGTGACAAGCGCAATAATGATGGTTGTTCTAGAAATATCAGCCTGCTCTTGCCCAAAATAAACTTAATTTCGTTAGTATCAACGTCTAAGACAGATTTGGACTTGCGTGATGAATGGCGTTTCTTGGTGGCTAATAATCGCTCAATTATACCGTCAATGTCTACATCGTACTTTTTCGAACTCGGCTGCAAAGGTGGGGAGTCGGCAATTGTCGCAGTGGATATCGAACTCGATGATCTACCTGTCAAAAGCTTTTTTACATGCTTGACATCAACTTTTGCATGAGAGTTTCCAGTGTCGATTGATTTTACTATTGGCTCAGGCGAAGTTTCCAAGGATGGACTGTGTTCGGCTATAGAGTCCAACTTTGAGAAAAGACCATCTTGGCTATCCATGACTGGAATGTTCTTGGCATTGATAATGCTGGACCCTCCTGGACTAGAGTTTATTGACGATAGCAGATCAGAATCCTTCGTGTCTAGACCCATAGTGGTGAACGCAGGAGACGATGCAGAAAGTTCCAGCGACTCGACTGACGAGGGTGCATCTAGCTGTTGTTGATGTTGAAGTTGATTTTGGTACAGCTGGTGGTGGTGATGGTGGTGGTGGTGGTGTTGTTGATGATGTTGTTGTTGTTGTTGTTGTTGCTGTTGTTGTTGTTGTTGTTGACTTTTCAACAATTCTGCCATGGACATGCCAATCTCCATATCGTAGCTTGAAAGAACGTCTTCTTCTCTTTCGTTTAGCCTTGATTTGCTTTGAGAGTTACACCTAGTAGAAGGTGCAACGATTTCGTCATCATTACTCCATAAATCGTCATTCTTGAGATTGAAATTTGAATATCCCTTTTTCGAGGATGACACAGAACTGGAATCGATGTTGATCGCAGGTGATGTTGCGTGCTTACTTTTCTCGGAACTTGGCGTCGCTCTACTGTGTGGGAGCGTTTGGACCTTGCCGTCGCTATTGTAGTTGTAGTCGTGGCGACTTCTATAATTATTTTGAAGTGTATTGATATTTAGATTAGATAGCGCAGGCGCTATATCATCTGGGTCTAAGTCGGTACTGCCTCCGTTAGCAGCACTGCTGCTGCCACTGTTTCCTTCATTTGTTGATGATGATGATGATGATGACTTCGGTAGGGGTTCATTTTTAGACGGGCTATTTCCCATTGGTCGGGCTATGGAAAAAGTTGAATATGGAAAAAATTCAGAAAAGATTGAAAAAAAAAAAAAAAAGAAGAAAAAATCTGTTTAAGCTTGTTCTACCTTATAAAGGTTGTTTTTATGGTATTTAGGAGAAGGGTGTACAAATGTGGGAGACAAGAAAGGTTGTGGTAACTAAAAAGTGGTGTTCAAGTATTTGGAAATAGGGAATGAAAATAATGTGAAAAAGGAGCTGTGGATTGATTATTAATCTCACAAGATAGTCCCATCGATTCTCCCTATTCTTTATCCATCCAACGAGAGAGTGCTAGTGTGAGGGTGTAAAAAAAAGAAAGAAGTGAAACGATAAAGGACGTGTATGAGTGCACAAAATATCAGCTCTTTTTATTTAATTTGATTTTCCCTTTTTTAAAAAATAAAAAATAAAAATAAAAATAAAAATAAAAATACAAATTACAGAAAACAATTTCCTATATACAGTTTGTTAATACAGCGATTGACTCACAATGTTTCCTACAATAACATTTCATGACAAAAATCTTTTACATTGAATCGCTGGCATGTAGGAACTAAATAGTTTCGTGTGTAACTCCTGATCCCAACCAAAGTGCCTGCTGTTGTCAAATCAGTTTGTAGAAGCTGAAAAGATTCTGAGGGAATTCGCTAATGTGCGTGAGTGTATGTAATTTGTATAGCATCTATTCATCACGCACTGTGATATCTCAAGTACGACTAGGCTGTGCTTCTGTCACATAATCCGTCATCGGGAGTGTTAAAAAAGAGATTATGTAATACTTATGTAATATTCTTTTTTCCTACGCCAAAATTTTGATTTTAGAATCATCGTTTCAGCTCTCGTTTCCACTTACGCACCAATTTACCAACTGTCTCTCTCTCTCTCTCTCTCTCTTCGTACATATTAGCTTTTACTAGCGCGCCATAGATATCTTCCTATTTTCATTCCATTCTTGGTATACTTTGCAAGCTGTGATTCTTGAAAACTGTAACTAGTATATTCATTTCTTCTTCTCGATGGTGCTTTTTGCTGAACTTAATATTTAAAGCCTTTTTTTTTCTCCTAAAGAAAAAAAATAAGTTAAGGTAAATTTCAACATTTTTAGTTGGATTTTGCTGCAAAATTTGTAAGTTTAAAAAAAAGACATACTATACTTCTCTTTACCCCAAACTTTAGAAACTGGAAAAGGATTCCGCTAATTCAGTTTCTCTTCAATGCTGAAACACAATTGAACACCTCTAAACTACGTTATTTGTTTTGGTTTATTACTTTTCTTTTCCAATTTCACGTGTGTGTGTGTGTGTGTGTGTGTGACCGCGTGTTTGGAAGGGAGAGAGAGAGAGAGAGAGAGAGAGAAAGACACAAAGGGGGTGTGGAAAGGCGAAGCGACAGTGGTGGCGAAAAAGAAAGACTAGGCCGGACTTTTTTTTTCTTTCTTTCTCCTTTTCTATCAAGAGGTAGAGTTTCATTCCTTACTTGATTGATATTTCTCGCGAAAAGAGACATAGCTAGCTGACAATTGGTATTCTGAAGTAAAAAGTCATGTTTATAAAGCAACTACGTCTTATATACGTTTATACGTAAAAACATGCTAATGGCGTGCTATAGTAAATAAAATGAAATGTTATAATGGTGGAAAAGGTATAGAATAAAGCCTTTTGGTCACGTGCGCTACTGCAATTAATCCTTTCTCCTAAGATTGCAAGCAGCAGCAAAGCAGACTATATCTTATTGTTCCACAAAAATATCAGACTGTGGAGAAAGAGCAAAAGAGAGAGAGAGAGAGAGAGAGAGAAAAAGAAGTGGAAAGAGATCAAAATAGAAAAGATACAGTTGCGACCAGGTGCATGCTGCTTCCATTCAACCACTGTTGGCGTTACCTCTCCACAACGATCCGAACACAGAAACAAATGGCATCGAGCTCAATACCAAAAAAGATCAGAAATGCTGGAATCCTTATTATAGGAGACGAGGTTTTGAATGGAAAGATTCTCGATACTAATTCGTACAATTTTGCTCGCTTCTGCTTCAACCAATTATCGATCCCATTAAAGAGAACAATTGTTTGCGGTGACGATGAAGCTGACATTAAACAATCTTTGGATGTATTGTTGAAGCAGGATAATCTTGATTTTGTTGTCACATCGGGTGGGTTAGGAAGCACTCATGACGATATAACGTATGAAGTGTTGGCGGATTATTTTGGGTTGGATTACAAGATTGACGACCAGGTTGTCGAGAGAATGAAGTCTCTTCGCGGAGATTATTTGACAAAATTGGATAAAGATCAATTAAGTGCGTTTTACAGAATGGCAACATTACCCACATCTAGAGCTGGGTGCAAAATTAGCACAAACAACTTATTCTTTGACGATAGTCTTTGGTTCCCAATTCTTGAGATTGACGAGCGTGTTTATGTCTTGCCCGGTGTTCCGCAATTATTCACTAGACTCTTAAATGATATGAAGCAGCACTTGCAAAATCGAGTAACTTCGTTAAAGCTTAGTCGCAGATATGTAGTTACAAAATCAGGCGAGACACAGATTGCTCCATTTTTAACAAAGCTTCAACAAGAATGTAATGCCACATATGGAAACGGTACTATCAAGCTAGGAAGCTACCCGCACATGGAGCTGAAAATGAATACCATTAGTGTTGTGGGTAAAAATGATACCCCTGGGGATAGCTTGGATGATGTAATTACACAATTACTTGAGAATATCGGAGGCGAGGCAAAAGAGATCTCACAGGCAGAGGAGGATCAATTGAAATGAATTGCTAAGAATATTCAAAGAAAAAGGAAAACTTTGACACTAGCAAACAAATGGGATTATAACAATAGCAACAGAAGTACTAGCAAAAGCAATTATTACAGTCTTCACAACACAATTACAGTCTTCACAACACAATTACAGTCTTCACGATACAATTACAGTCTTCACGATACAATTACTATAGGAGCACTATATATAGTAGTAATGCTTTAACTTCCCTGAATAATATACAAAACTGTCTCAGAGTGGTCTGACAACTAGGAAATTAGGTTCAAGGTTTTTTTTTATTTTATCGCGAAGTATTCTTTAATTTTGCAATGAAATAGTTCACTTTGAATACCAATATACTGTTTCAAATAATGATTATAACCAGAAAGATTTGCGCGTATTGAATAAGGATACGAAAAGCTATAGCAAAATTGAAATTAAAAATAAGAATAAAAAGAAAAAGGAAAATAAAAATAAAAAGAAAAAGGAAAATAAAAATAAAAATAAAAGGAAAAAGAAACCATATCTCAAACTTGATTTGGATTATGCAATGCTGGCCATCTCAACTCAGTAGTTCAACTAAATTTAATAATAGATTTTATAGATTTCATTTGAATAACTTAGATCACCTGTCTACGTTCCATTTATTTGCATTTCTTTTTCTTTTTTTTTTATTATTTTTTTTGTTTGATTTTTGCTTTCTTGTAAATAAAGGGGCACAAAATGATACCTTGAATGTTTTTTCAGACCTCACAATATAATCGCTTGTCCAATTGCTTGGAATCGCATTATAGGTGATAGTTAAGTCTAGATATAATAATCAAGATATAATAGTCTAGATATAATAGTCCTTGTTCTGTTAATAAAAGTCACGTGGTATATGCCTCGCAATTGTTACAATCCTGTGTAAACTTTTTTTTTTTCTTCTTCCTCTCCCCCCCCTCCCCCTTTGTATAGATTTCAAGTAGGCGGCGGTTTTTTTTTTCTCTCATTCTTCTGGCGGTATAATGCGCAGGTCATCAGCGAATTAGTATTCAAATATGTATTGGAGTTGTCTTGAGTTATCCCACTTTTTCATTGGTATTTAAAGACCATATCACTATAGGAATTGATCAATAGTTTGCTGGATTAATTCTATGAGTGCTTACGCTGCAATCAAAGAACAGGGCTTTGTTTATGCGATATCTACAAACTCACCTGAGGATGAAACCAATGATGAGTGTCTTGCATACGAAGATAGCTCCGATGATGATATCAACGACGACGACGACGACGACGACGACGACGACGACGACGACGACAACAACAACAATAGCGAAATAAAAGTCAGAGGCATAAAAGATTGGAACGGAATATCAACTTCAACTGCTTCATCCTACACTCTTGTTGAAGAAAGTACTAGACTTGAGACACCACTTCACTTGATCACAGTATCAGACTTTGTACCAGACGAAACAAATCTTGCCTTTTGCACTTCCAGTGTCAAAGTTACTCTACGCGCTTGGGAATCTATACTAGTCAGGGGGCAGTTTAGGTTCAAAGTTCTTTCGGGAAAAGTCAAGATTAACAACTGCATTAAATTAGAAGCAAGTCCTCAGCGTATATATAATTGGACCGCGCTTCAGTACCAATCCTTACCAGTGATTAGCAATTGCTGTGTTGATATCAATGGAAATACAAGTAAAAATGGAAACGTAAGTAGACGAGGGAATGCAAATGGAGATGGAGAGGATCAAAATGCAGCAGTCATTGAACTTTTAAATTACAATACCGGTTTACAAGGTATCATTCACGCTTATCCATCCACATCCAACATGACTTTTGGTCGAAACAGCTTGGCCATGTCAATTGACAGAGCTGATTTAACTGGTGCAATATCTTTCTCCAATTATTCATTTCAACTAATTCTTGAATCTAGTGATTCGACACGAGGGTTACAACTTGACAATTCATGGACCTTTTATTACCAAAAACTTCGAGCACGTAAAAAGTTCAAATTAATGGCCATAGGAGGGAAGAACACTGGTAAATCAACACTCTGTGCCAACTTATTGAGTTACATGCTTTCATCAACTGAACAATCAGTGGTATATATGGAGCTTGATCCCGGGCAATCAGACTACTCGGCGCCATATTGTTTATCTTTGTGTCTCAAGAAAAGCCGCTCATTAGCATTTGATAGCACTGCCTGTGATGTGATTAGTACCCAATATTATGGCTACACAAGCCCTATCGAGGCTCCCTCAAGGTACCTTGCTATAGTGCGGAAACTATATGATGAATATGAATCAAATAAATATGCAGCAAAAGGTTACCCTTTGATTGTCAATACACCAGGTTGGATTAAAGGATTTGGACAAGAGATTTTGCAAAGCATTTCACATATTGTCGAGCCAACTAATTTGGCGCTTTTGACGAAAAGCTTTTCTTCTGAGTTCAATCACAGCGATGCATTTCTTGATGGTTTACAATACGAAGAAGTGGAATATCTTCCTGCTGTAACATCAACGAGCACTGCAAATTCTGTTGCTCCATCCAAAATCAGAAATTTGAAAAGTTTAATGTATTTTCATCAACAATCGCCAAGAACTTTTGACTTCAAGAGTCCGTTATTGCAAAAGAGTCCTCTCAAATTGAGTTACTCTGTTGGGCTAGAGGAAGATGCATTTATTGCTGGAGTGACACATTTGACCTTGAACATTGGGCAAAAATTTGACTTTGACAACATGCTGGCGTTACTCGAGTCACAAGTTTGGGCTGTTTACGCTATAAAAAAAGACTTTTTACCTCAAACAAGCTTTAGATATGATACGAAGAACCGGTGCTTCCCCAACTTGATACAATATTCACAGACGGTTGACAAATACGAGTGTCAGGATATCTGTGGGCTTTTACTAATACACAGTATAAATCCTTCAGAGCGGTTCTTGAATGTATATGCTCCACCACATGTGGTTGCAAATATAACAGAGCAAATAAGGAGAGGAAACAAGTTGCATTTGGTGAGAGGGGATGGGAGTGCACCGCTATTGGATGTAATGGAGCCTTTTATTAAGAAATGGACCACTAACAGTTTATCTCCAACTGATGAGATAGAAAAGCTTCCTTACATCAGTAGTAGCTCTCGCACGAAGTCCAAATACAATGGTGTATGGAAAGTTCGAAGAAATATTCAAAGGAAAGGACATCAACGAAGTTAGTATGAAAATGAAAAATTAGATTGCTAAGCATTGGATGATTTGTATCGAGGATTGTTGGAGAAATGGAAGATTAACAGCTCTTAATGTGCCTGACGGCAAAAAAAACAACCGGAGAATGACTTAAATGCATATCTTTTTCTCTTTGTAAAGCGGTTACAACATAATCACTAAAGTTTTAAATGCGCTGAATTCAATTTTGAACTATTTTTCTCTCTAAGCAAACAGATGCTTGCGAGTCCAAAGAATCGGAGGTTCCAATGCAAATTTGATTCGAAATTTATTCGTTTATTCAAAAAGTTGGCAAGACGCTTTGTAGCTCACGTATACTTGTCTTCTCTTTTTCTCAAGGAATATTACTTACATCAAAAAATCCACTACAAAGCATGATGGAAAGTCCATATCACACGAAAATGTAATTTGGCCTTTGCTTGAGGAAATACGACAAATTTGAGCCCTTGAATTATCCCCTCATCATTGCAAGCATCGAAAAACTTAAACGAAGTAAAAAAATTTGTAAGTTTAGCGCCTACATATATTTTTTCAGGAAATCCCGGTATTTACAATTGGGTAAAAGTGTAAATTAATGTATAGAAACATACATAAGTAGATAAGTTTAATTGAATGGAAAACTCACCAAGATAAAGCAATGAACAACTATACAGTGCAAAAAGACATATATATATAAAAGATTTCACAACGAAGTGCATAACTTCCCTGCATGCGGTCAAAATCCAAAAACGCAATAAAAAAACATTAGTTCTTCTCAACACAAATCAAACCCGCGCAATTGTCAAAACATTGTTTCCAAGTTTTCAATAAGTGTTGATTGTAAAAAGGACAGATTAAATTAATTTTCATAAGTCTCCCTTCCAAAAATGTACTACACCTGATTAGAGATTAAACTAAAGTATTTGAAGGCGCTAACCAACCCAACATTAAATGACATTGCAGGAATAAATTATTGTAAAACATGTATTACCAAAAGTCAATTACTACGATTAAATTAAAGTTGTCATAGCATCCAAATAAGGTGATTATCCCCCAAACTTTTAGAAACCACTGAAGTAATAACGTGAGATTCCAAACAGTGATTACAGATACTATTTATTTTGGTCATTTAAATAATTTACCACAAAGAGTAGTATTATAGATTACATAATTGCGGGCAATATTTAACAATACTTAGAAAAGTTTTGCACTTAATGTATAGCATCCATTACACAAGTCATACATACCACTCTGACTCCAAATATTTCAAGTATGAACTATCATACCCTTGTTAGAAAATTATTATGTTCTCAGCAATTTAAAAGTTACAATATTCCGCCGACCAAAGCATATTCTGTTATGAAACAAATACTTCAAAATTATTCCACATTGACGATCCTAAAGTAAAAAATTTTCACGGACCAGACAAAATTGACAAATTCCAAACTATAATAATCTATGAGAAAAAACAGTTTAACAAGGCGAATAGCTATTGAGCGCGGATGATTTAATTGAGATTTTTCGTGAGCAACCAAGATGCCAACTCCAAAAATATTGACCTTGTTTAAAAAACTATTTACGAAAATTTTGTCGTTTAACCGAATATAAATTGTTATTCTATTTTACTCGGACTTTAGATGCTGTTCACTTCCATATTTCTCCTAATCTCTTTGTCAACTGAAACATATGAGCAATTGCTGTTCTCTGGTATCCAACTAGTGACGAGCCTTCTTAATGACTACGATGTTTTGTAGAAATCGGTAAAGGATGATTTGGAATTAAAGGTATGCGCTTGTGATGCTGCTCGTTTAACAATTAGCGAAATGAAGCATCACGAACAACTATAAAAGGCATTAATTTGTTCTTAATGGCAAGATGGTTTTGTTTCACATCATAGGAGGTATTTAAAAATAGAATTCATATGTTGAACAAAATAATCTTGACTGTCAGACTTAGGTTGTATACGTTGATTACATTGGGATTGAAGTAATCTGGCGTTCAATGGAATCCATAATTTTAGCAAGTGTTCGGCTCTAATTGTGAATACTTTCTTAGCGCTTAACTTGGTTACTAATAGAATATTCAACATGTAAGTTAACTTTAAATATTAATTCTAGTTGGCTGAATAGAAAAAAGTTTATAATTAAGTGATTTCTAAGTGAGGTTGTTTTAGTCCATTTGCGAAGGCAGCAATTAATGACCAAAAGGTTGGTTTATAATTTGGAAAAGTCTAGCCATTATTGTATCATATTTTGAAAAACGATATACTCACAATTATAAGTTATGCGGGATGAAGATGTTACTTGATTTACCATGATTGCTTTTTGTGGATGTCAACTTTTGAATGTTAACGTAATTTGGAATTTAGAAGTCAAATAGTTTGATAATACCTTTTGGACTACCATTGGAATTTATTTAATTTATTTGTATCGCGATGGTGTATTCAGTGATTATTTGCGATATCTATTTATTGAAGGTGAAACTATTCCAGATATTGAGCTTGTAAGTTTGCTAAGATTATTTTTCTTGTATATGTTTAGGAACCGTGAAAACTTGAATTTATTTCAGTTTAATTTTGTAGTAAAAATCATGTGTTAGTTATTGTTAAACGATTCATGATCGATGATGTCTGAATAGCTACTTACGATATTTTCTAAGCGAACTGCCTTTGTTTTGGCTTAATTGTTAACTAACACTAGTTGTTTCTATATTGCTTATCTCGAATTGTATATTGGCTAAATATCAAAGGTTTAGATTTTTTTAGTGTTTGTACTTTTTTTTGTAGACACTGTTTTACTATTCTTTATCGATTTGGATTTGTTTGGTGCTTTACTTTACAAAGCTTCCAGAGATATTCAATAACTAGGTAAGGTTTTATCATAATGTCGTTTATTGTTTGTGCTATGTACATGCGCAAGCTTTTTTGAGTTGCACCTGCATGGTTTTTATATACTGTATGAAACCTATAGTTTAATGTAGCGGATTTGTTTTAATTCGGTGTTGTTTCAGCTCTTTTCACTGAAAACATTTTGAAATTTGTACAAAGGATTTCCAAATTTAAATTTTATGGACAAGTTTTTCTCATACTAACATTGCTATCTATTTTGTTTGATAAGTGCAATTGATATTTTATAGCATTTTCACAAAGTTGAGTTTTTTTTACATTTTGAGATCAGTTTTATGGTTATCTGCAACTTTTGCTTTTGCGTGTAGGGGTGAATTTGTTGTTCACTCTTTGACAATGCTGTTATTTCAAAATTTTGTATAGGATGATGTACTTTAGATTTTGCTATCTCAAATTTATGACTTTAAGGGTTCATGAAGCTTCCGAACAAAAAAGGAAGTTTGTAGTGAAGTTTTTTTTTGATCTTGAGTCGTATTTGGTGGTTGGAATCTTTCATGGCTCGTTTAATTGTAGATCTTTTGTATTGGATGGCATAGGTTAAATCGTGTTATGTATATATGTATGATGATATTTAGTAGACAGAAATTGAAGAATTAGAGTTTACGATTGCTGAAGCTCAGCCAAAAATACCATTGGCTTGCATATTATAACACTCTTTCCGCGAGTTGCTTGGTTAAGATAATCATTAATCTTCGTGCTCAATTTGCGCAATTGATTAGCTCAATTTTTTGAAAAAGGATAAAAGAAGATAGCTTTTGGTCATGATTTGTACGTCAATAAAGATCAGTTAGTGTTTGAGGACTAGCCAGTTGTGGGAATAAAACCATTTGTATCAGCCCAATTGTATTTTAAGTCTCTATAGCTATGTCGGTTACAAATATTAATTTGTATCTTACGTGAAAAGGTACAGCTGATTTTACTAGAATATATGACTAATAACATGGCTATTGATATAATTCAATGCATTTGGTGGTAACATTTGGTGTGTTTTGCTCTTCAATTAAAGCAGGCAACATTTTATTTCTCGCTTTGAGTATACACTTGATCTATGTTTAAAACTTGCAGTTTTTGCTCCCAAAAATCAAATAGTTTCTCTTTCTTGTTCGATTTTTCCAAAGTCTGATAATTTGCATGACCATATCCTTTTGAAAGTTTCAGTTGCTGTGGTACTCATTACTATCTTGTCAAAGACTTCGTTGCAGTCCCTTTTAAATGAGTCCAAAAATGTCAAAAGTTCGTCAGTGACCTTCACATTTATCAGCAAATTGTTCACTTGCTCTCTGAAGTTTTCACTTTGTTGTTTGTTTTTTTGGGGCGCTAATTGTCTATAGAGCTGGATATGTGGACCAAGATTGTAAGATAAATAAAAACTGCTGTTGTACACTAATGTAAACGACAACAAAAGTATGTGTAAGAACAACTATTTATTTTTGAAGTCTCCTAAACATAGCAGTTTGCCACTTTCAAATCCAAATAAAGATTATTTTGGTTTCGATCTTGTCAGTTCATTAACAATCAACACATATGCACAGATGAGATGAAACGCAGTGGTTCTAAGTTAAGTGGCAATTATACATTTCCTATGTCAGTGGCTAAGTTTGTTTTTTTTACATTCTCTTTAACAAAAAGATTGGCTATATTTGTTAGATGGTTTTTCTAATAGACGTGAATTGGCGACAGATGCTGGTAACTTATTTGCACAGAATTGTTGGTTATAGATAATTCGTGATGATTCATGATGATTCATGATGATTCATAATTCCGGAGTTTAAGTGTGACTTAATCTCCTGCTTGAGATCTGAGCAAATACTATAGAGATTTTCTTTTTTTTTTTTCTATACGTTTTTTTTTTCGTTCTCCGTCTCTTTTTGTGTCTGAAGATCATCACCTCTTGTGCTTAATTCTAATGGCACTGTTTTTTTTTTTCTTATTCATCATTTGGTTATATAGTTGTTTTGTTGTTTTGTTGTTTTGTTGTGTTTTGCTGGTATAGTCATAATAGTGGTATTCACTAGCTATTGTTGTAATTGATACATTGCTGAGATATCTTTCGATGACCAATACCAATACAAAGTTGCAGTACCCGTATGTATATTTCGTTGATCTTAAAATAGGGACTATCTTAATATACTAACTTTTCAACTAAAAAATAAAAAAGATTCTGGTACGGAGGCTTATCAAGTATGGTTGCGTGCTTTGTCACACATCCATTAGACCTCGCAAAAGTTCGACTACAAACTGCGTCGAAACCTGGCCAGTCCTTGGTGTCGATGATCATTCAGATTTTGCGAAACGAAGGCTTCACAAAATTATACTCTGGCTTAACTGCTTCTCTACTTCGACAAGCTACTTACTCAACCACTCGGTTTGGGATTTATGAGTTTTTAAAAGAAAAGTATGCGCTGAAATTGGGACACAATAAAACTCCAAGTATGGCAGCATTGTTGCCAATGTCAATGGTTGCAGGTGCCTTGGGTGGACTTGTTGGTAACCCGGCAGACGTTGTGAATATACGAATGCAAAATGACAAGGCGTTACCCAAGGATCAGCGAAGAAATTATAGGAACGCAATAGACGGGCTCTATAGAGTGTGCCGTTCAGAAGGGTGGCTATCTCTATACAAAGGATTGACCCCAAACTTGGTGCGTGGAGTGTTGATGACTGCATCCCAAGTGGTCACCTATGACGGGGCCAAAAATGTTTTAGTTGAGTATGTTAAGATGGATCCTTCGAAAAAGTCTACACACTTTTCTGCATCGTTGATTGCGGGATTGGTTGCCACAACAGTGTGTTCGCCTGCCGATGTTGTCAAGACAAGAATAATGAACAGTAGGGAGAGTGGGCAAGGTGCAATTTCGATACTAAGAGCTGCAGTTAAAACAGAGGGTATAAGTTTCATGTTCAGAGGATGGTTACCTTCATTCATTAGATTGGGGCCACATACTATCGTGACATTCTTGGTGTTGGAGCAGTTGAAGAAATTTCGAATTGGATTGTGAGTTTGACAAGCATTTAAGAAAAAAAATACAAAGAAAAAAAGATAAAAAATAAAAAAAACAAAAGAAAAGAAAAGCGAATAAGGAGTGGTGGTGCTTGTGTGTGTGTGTGTGTGTGTGTGTGTGTATATACGATTTTTTAGTGATAGACGGTATAGAATTCAAATATAGATTATAGACTAGTACAAACATATGCAATAACCTTTTGTTGAATTACAGCCTCTCGCATCTGAATTTATATAGTTTGGCTCGAATTCTGATTTCGTTCATTTCTGATTTTAGTTTTGGTTCTTATCAAGCCTTAACTTCGATATTGTCCAATTCAGCCTTCTCAAATGCCTCTTTCTCAGCTTCTAAGATATATGGAATAAGGTAATGGTCATCCTCTTCTGGCTTGAGAGCCTTGTCAGCTGGAAGCAACTGGTGCGACAAAGACAATTGGTGTGCTGTAAGTATTCTATAGTTTCTAGCATAGCTCACTGATGATGGAAGTCTCTTGATTGCCTTTTGCATCACTGGGGTTTCTTCAATGAGAAGGTCGTTGTATCTAGAAAATTGAAAAAAAACACTTGTTAGTACTATTTCTCTATATCTTATTATAGTGAGGGTTTCATTCCTTGCCAAATCGCCAGTCATATGCTTGAATGAAACTGCCCTGTTCACGTTTCATTAATTTGTACTACATACTTTAATCCCATCTCCCTATAGCCAGCATATGCTGTAAACTTTTGTGCAATAGGCACAATAACTTTTGATAATGTTGGTCTAGACAAGACAAAGTCTGCTGCCTTAACAATAGAAGTCATAGACGCCATGATTGATGATATATGTGTTGAGTTGGATGAAGTATGGTGGAAAAGTCGAGGATGGATGAAGTACCTAACTCAGTTTGAGGTTTGCTGTAAACACTTTGTAGTTTAATTTTTTTTTTTTTTTGTCTGGTCACTTGGTTCTCTGGTGTATAATCATTTTCTGTTGGCTATTCATTGGTTTAATTTCTAGACTTCCAAAAGAGGTAATAAGCGAGACAAAAACATTTTCTTTCTAAATATAGTGGACTTGATGGATTTTACTTACCACAAAGTAAAAAACAAGCTCTTATAGGTGTTTAGGGCCAAAATTTAAACTTTACATTAATAACCATTCAGGAGCAAAAAGAGGGGGGGGGGGGGGAAGAAGGGACGGCGAACAAGATAAACGTTACAATAAAATGAGAATTGAAAGACTCACGGGAAAAGACTATAAGAAGCCATTAAAAGTTATACAAAAACATTGCACATTCTTTGTCTAATTTCTATTTATCTTTCATTATAAATATCTCCTCGCTAGACTCTTCAGCCAGATTTAAATAAAATCAATATTGTATTTCTTGCGATGATGTATCAATGTTGTTCGAAAATCCTACTTCTCGCAATATGTTCATTGGGCCTACTTTTTCTACCAAATTTAGCAACTCTTCATTCTTACACAATATAAGACCTTGAAAACCGCAGGAGTTGATTCCAATCTGGTCCTTGTACTTCCCCGAGGAACGCGGAATCATTAGCATATATGAATTTGTCATGATGAGATTATAGGACATTTGGTATTGATCATTCTGTTTCAACACAGTCAATGTTTTTTGAAGGAGTGCTGAGTAGGAGGTGGCAAGAGTAATTTCCAGGATATCATTTGCACGAGGCAATTTTATCAAAAAATGTGCAAATGGGATATCTTCACTTTGGAAAATCTCGCCTGGTTTCTTAGGGTCCGGGGCTTGTTCCAAAACTAAATCAGAAAATGGCTTGTATACCAGTTGTGGAGGCTGAGTCATGAATTGTATATGCTTATGAGGTTGCGAAGCTCCACTCTCGGGTCCACAATTAAAGAATGCAAACCACCGTTCGTTCTTGCCACCACTTTCGCTTTTAATCTTTTCAAGAACTTTGTAACTTGCAAATAATTGGGATGGACTCAAGGGAGAGTTTTGCGACTCAAATTCCCTGGTGACGAGCATAAAATGGTTGGGAACAACAGGAAACTTGTTAAACACTAGACGATATGCATTTTCAGGACCATATTTTTCGAGTATAGTGAGTTCTGGCTCAGGGTTTTCAAACGGATTACATTCACGACTACCAATTTCTGGCCTGTGCATTAGAGAGGTAAGCAATGTCAATTGAAAGTCAACATTTATGTCACCCACTTCAACACTTTTGATTTTGTCAACAGCTCCATCACCATTGAAAAGAACTGAGCCTCCTTTGAGTGCTTTTTGAAATAAAGCTTGTGTGTTTTCGTAGAATTGATCAGGTAATTCAAATCCTTCCATTTTTATTTATATTAGATTGCCGGGTTTAAATACAAAAAAAAAGGGGGGGTTGCTAGTAGCTGCGATACTAAACTTTTTGCAGATTTTAAACTTCCGCAAACTTGGGACATCCATTTATTTTAATTCGTGTGTACTTGGATCTCAATTTCTTTTTTTTTATTATTATTATATATTTCTTTATTTTTTTATTTTTTTATTTTTTTATTTTTTTATTTTTTTTATTTTTTTATTTTTTATTTTTTTATTTACCTGTATCTCTATATCTTTATATAATTCTATATACCTCTATATTGATTTATTTTAATCATTTGTTAGCAGATTTGGGCTTAGAGCTACCAAGTGTTGAAGTGTACAAGCAGATATATATATATATATATATATATATATATATATACATATATGTATATTAGAAGAATATGCCACGGTTCTTTTTAATGACATGATGTGTACTTTTTTTGTTTATATAAGTTGTCTGTAAAAAAGAAAAGAGGGGTCTGTGTATTGAGTTTTGGTTGAAAATGATTGTGATATAACAAATGTAGGTTTGCTTAGCTCAATGGCATACAATACAGGCTATAGATGTACATATTTATCCTTAGGGTGAAAAAAATTACGTGATTTTGAAACCAAATATCATACTACTCTCAGATGAACTCTTTTTTTTTTTAAAATTTTTTCTTTCATAAACATTTTAATTCACATGTGAGATACACAACATCAATTCTACTTGCTTTAAGTAAGTAGCTTATCAAAAAGGGTATATCCAAAGTTAGTGTATGCATCTTGATCAGTGGACTCCCACCTTTTGGTCAATATTTTTTCTTTTCTTCTTTTCTTTTTTTTTCTTTTTTTTTTTTGCAACTAGCGTACTAAATCGACAGCTCTATTCGATCTATTTTCCAACGAAAGAGAGAGAAAATGAAAGCTAGAGCGAGAACGAGAGAAGGGGAGAAATACAAATACTTTACAACCGCTAAAGCTTGAGTGCTTACGTCTTGTTTTGTTTTCTATAGGCCAAAATAGTTCAAACCCAAGCTCAAATTACAAATTATCAACGCACTACTCTCGTATGACTGAGATTGAAGATGCAGTCTCCAACTTTGATGTTAGGCTTGCTGAAAAGAAGGAAAAAGCGGAAACTATGTACCAGGTGAACAACACGGCAATATCTTTAAAGCGAATATTGGATGTTGTGTATGATCCTCATATAGATTACAATATTAAACTCCCATTAATCAAGAACCTCCCAAAATTACCAAACGACCTTCAGCTGCAGTTGCCGCTCGATGCGGCGATCAGAATTGTTAACAACTTTGGGTTGTGTTGCTCAAGGTTCTCGGAACTGTGGCCAATGAAAACCAAGGAGACGTTGAAATCATTGGATTTAACCATGTTCACATGGCTCTCACATGCAATAAAGCAAAGCATGAATACTATGTCTAGTAAAGAATTTGTGGTACTACTACCTATGCTATTAAACTGTCAAAAATACGACTATATGAGGTCTCATGTAAGTGAGCTTTTCCAGTACTTTGCTGATGTGAGTTTGTCATCGAGACCAGAACTTATTAATACTTTGAATAATCTAAGCCCATGGGACAAAGCACTTTTCCACAACCTCACTAACCAAAAGTTTGAAATACTAAGACGAGGCATAGACCTCAAAAGAAAGCCCGAAAGTAATTCCTTCAAATCTAATATAAGTATCAGCGAGGATTCTCGAATATGCGAGAAAAGAGAGAGTACCATGAGAAACTACAACAAGAAACCAAAAACCTTAGAGGAAACAATCATGAATGACACCGAAAATAAGGATTCAGACTCGGACAAGATACCTTTCATAAATAGTTATTCTGTTCTTGAAGATTGCTTGGAGCTACTTCAGGAGAAACAACTGAAGGAGTTAATAATAGCTACGCAAGCCGAAATAAAGAGCTTAAACACTTTTGAAACTTCAATATTTTCCAGGGCTTCAGAGGAAACCACCGGAAATCACCATAGCACAAAAGTCTTCAAAGCTTTTAGGCGAATTTGTTGGTTGCTCAACACTTCCTTTTTGAATTTGGAGGAATTCGACGAGCAAAAGGTTTATGAGTTGGTTGTAGCTGAGATTTCTACATTAAAGAATTTATTTAAACCGAAGAATGAATCCGACTTTGGGCAATCTAGTTGTAGTAGTTTCATAGCAAAAGAATTATTAGATTTTATACTAACTACAACTGATTTGCATCTAGATGTGGTACATTTGCAAACCCCCGTGCTTTGCTATATAATGGAAACGATACCATATTACGGAAGACTTCGATATCAGCATACCGCAAAACTTTTACTTAGTTTACGACGAGTTAAATCATATAATTATGTTGCTAGTGGTATTTCTAGTGTTAGTGCTAGTTCTGGTGCTAGTTCTGGTGCTAGTTCTGGTGCTAGTTCTGGTGCTGGTGTAGTCACTGATGGTAGCGGTTGTACCCAAATAGAATGCAACCTCAATTCGTTTTGCAACAGATATCGAACACTCATATATTCTGGTTTATTATCAGGCGATGTAAACATTTTGAACCTTACAACCGACTTGATTACAGGAAACAAAGCAACTTCATTTAAAAAGGAAGAAGATCGGCAACTTCACAACTCGTTTATTATGGACATAATTAATATGTTATGGAAAAACAAGTTTCTTTGTCAAAATCCAAAGCCGAACTCTATTCAAAAGAGTTTGTTCTTAATGACATCACGACTAAAGCTAGAAGAAGCTTTATTCCTAGGCGATGTTGTTAACATTCGACAACGTGGCTCGCTTGCAATAAACCCAGCAACAGCATACTTTGCTGTTAAAGTTCTTCGCTTTTTAGAAGACAGCTCGGAAACCTTGGAGGTGCGTCATGAAGGACCTATAACATGTGAGAGCATAACATTGATGAACACAAATTATCCCACTGGGTGGTTATCATTTCCCTCCGAAAACTTAAAACTACAAATACTTTACTATATGGAACAAAATGGTTTCATGGGCCTACCAGAATTTTTATTTAACTCTTTGCGTTCATTATTAGGAAGGAGAACGAAATCTTAGATGGGAGGGGGGAGGGGCCAGGTTGCCCACTAATCTCTGGTGAAGGTGCAATACCAGTGCGACAGTTTTGTGTCTCGTGTATATCCAAGTTGCTCAGCAGTGCGTGCGACTAATACCCTACCAAAGATGTGATTCCAATATTGTGCAGCAGTAACAGAAAGTAGACTACAAAAAAGGAAAAAGGGTGTGTGGGTACAAGTTTGAGGACAATTGTGTGCTCAGTTACTCTCTTCCCCTTTCCCCGCCCCATACATTCACATCATATAGGCCGGATCCCAGGTTGAACCCTAGGTTGGATCCTATGTCAATTCTACAAAAATGCGTTACTTCCAGAACATAGGGAGAATCTGGCTCCTATCAATGCTGCTGCCTGTCACATAGCAACGTTACTCTTCGTAAGTGTGCGACTGCTGTGCACTAGAATTCGCTACCTTGCGAGCTAGTACCAGCGAATAGATTTATTGCAGAAGGAGTGCATTCCGATAAAGTGTTACTATGTCAGAATACACTATGATTATAGTAAAGCTCTTAAGTGTAAGGTGTAAGTTATCTCATACAAGTCGTAAGTGAAGGCATTCGGGGGAGTCGTCACTCTTCCCGAATATTCACGGAATTGCGTTATAGTTGTTTTGACCGTAAAATGTGTATTTTATCGATGTTTCTATATATTTGACTCAAGTCTAAGATGCGACTTTAGTCAGGTATTTATATTCTACTATTTACACTCAAGATGAGTGGAGTACCAGAAACTCCTAATTTTGAGTCTGGCACGCATTTCCACTTTGTGGAAATATGGGCACAATGCGCCTATCTTAGGTCGCAATGTGACAATTCTCCCCCCTCTAAGAGGACTAGAAATTGGTTTTAAAATATATGTGGGAGTTTTCTCCTGACGTTCAGTCCCCCCCTGAGCAAATTGGTCATAAATATTTGGTGTCTGCTCTTAAGCAGGGGCGTTAGGAAGGAACTTACACATTACGTTTCCGAAGGTGAAATGGTTTAATCATCTCTCGGGTGTATCTGCGCAGTATCCTGATGCCACTTAAACTCTGTAAGTAATAAGTACGGCTCAGGATTTTCCGGATTTTGTATGGACCTGCCCAACGTTGGCCAAGCTTGTTTGGGTGAGTGAAGTCGCCATCAGTGACCAATACAAGGTCACCGGATTGAAGTTTGGTCAGTGTGTCGTAGCGATTGTCGAACACTTCTTTGTGATGTTCTCGAGTACGGCGTTGGGTGTCAAGGGCAGATGTGATTTCGTGTTGTCGGTGGTAGAGTTGTTGGAAACGGAAGAGGAATAGTTCGTCTTCGGAATAGGTTCTGATGTCTGGGTTGTGGCGGATTAAATTTGCGAGTGGACTATGGCCTTCGAAACCATAGACTAAATACTGTGGTGTAAAACCTGTTCGCTTCCTGACGGTGGTTCTATCAACCCATAAAGCGGTAACTAATGCTTGTTCTAGGTTAACTTTCTCCGGGAGCAGTCGCATGAAGCGGATGATGCTCTTGTGTGATGCTTCAATCATACCGTTTCCTTGTGGGTGATATGGTACCGTGTATTTAGCTTCAATTCCATGGGTGAGAAGTAGTTGCTTTAAATCTTTGTTAGCAAATTCTGGGCCATTATCCGTCTTTAGTGTCTGGAAGGTTCCAAACCTTGCTATGAAAGCCTCGTAAATAAATTCGGCGACAGCTTCTGCAGTGAGCCTAGGCAAAACCTTTGCTTCGGCCCATGCCAGAAACTCATCTCTCGCGACAACGATTACCGAGCCACCAATCTTTACACAGTCGCATACAATCGTGTGGAATAAACCTGCGGGTAAATTGAAATACAAGGGGTCACGTTGGTTTGTAGCTGGCCCTTGTTTTTGGCAATGAATGCATGTCGTAATGTAATCTTTTAGTCTGCGATACAAATTTGGAATGAAAGCGTAACAATTCAACAAGTTAAAGCATGCCTCTATACCTAAATGTCCGCGCTTGTCGTGGGCAACAAAGAAAACACTGCGTACTGCGTCTGAGCCAATAAGTACTCTTCGAGAGTAGGACCCTTCCTTACCACGTTTGAATAGTATGCCATTTTGTAAGTAGAACTCCAAAGCTCGGTAGGTGAACCGTTTATGGACTTTAGGGTTGGCATATATTGCAGGGACGGATAAGGTTTTGAGGTAGGATACGATATGGTCCAAATGGAATCCCTTGTAACTTGAGTTCGGTTCGTTGGTGATATTAGTAGCATTGACAGAGACCGTGAACGTCGGGTCAAGACTTTGTCGGAACAAGTTACGCACCTCTTCAACAGCAAAGTTCTCAGCTTGCGAGGAAGCCAGATAGCACCTACTAAGTGCATCTGCTATGACATTTTTCTTGCCATCAATGTGAACAATGTTGTAATTGAATGACCTTATAAAGTTTAACCATTTATAAGCTCGATTCACAAAGTGTGAATTGTCAAGGGGTTTATTTAGAACCTTGACAATCGATTGATTATCACAATAAATGTGGATAACTCCTGTATACCCGACAAGTACTGGGTGAACTGAGTTCAATGTGAGGTAAACACTAAAGAGTTCCTTCTCAAATATTGTGTAGTTCTTTTCCAGCTGAAATTTCTGTGTTATCCATTGAGTCGAGTTTGAATTTGGGTTTCAATTGTATTTTGGTTAACAGAAATCTATTTGTAATTAAATATGTGACCAGTGATCTATTTTATTTTTTTTCTATGATAGTAGATCGAATTAATGGCCACGTCGCTATCGTTAAAATTGTTTTTTCTTTTACGGCGTTGTGTTTATGGATCCTCGTGAGGTTGGCACTTTATCGTTTTTGTGTCCTCATCAGAAGTAGAAACTAATTTCACCTCGGGTCATTTTCCGCCGAATTATAATAACAAATTTCTTATTGGATGGCGACTAATTGCTGGTACAGTTATTCTGTTTTCCAGCGGTTACACGTACTGGTCGTGGCACTCTGAAAATTTTGGGTCATTGCTTTAGTTTGTACAATATATCATAGGCTTCCGGCGGAGTCTAAGCCATATTTGGTTTGTGATCTCATCGCGGCCATGAAAAATTTTCACTGTTGGGCATCAGCTTTGTGTCCGGTAAAACTTCCGACCATTTGCCGCATACCAACAGAAGTGTGTCTTCGGCGCCACGTACCGTACCGTGTAGTTTGGTAGAGTAAGTTCCACCTGTAAATAACAGGCTTATCGTCTGTTTGAGTACCATGATTCGGGTATATGTAATCCCAGGAGTGGTATCCCTTTGTAATAGCGTGGTCGGAGCATCTCTGGCTTGCCACAGACAGTACATATCTGCCTTAGTACCATGATTCGGGTATATGTAATCCCAGGAGTGGTATCCCTTTGTAATAGCGTGGTCGGAGCTTCTTTGGCTTGCCACAGACAGTACATATCTGCCTTAGTACCATGATTCGGGTATATGTAATCCCAGGAGTGGTATCCCTTTGTAATAGCGTGGTCGGAGCTTCTTTGGCTTGCCACAGACAGTACATATCTGCCTTAGTACCATGATTCGGGTATATGTAATCCCAGGAGTGGTATCCCTTTGTAATAGCGTGGTCGGAGCATCTCTGGCTTGCCACAGACAGTACATATCTGCCTTAGTACCAAATTCTTTCTTTGGTTTATTTATTTCTGGTTTATGTGTACGTTCATGACCGTAACATATCCAGTTCGATAACTTCACCCAACATGACTCCAAATCATTTTGAGTTCTCACTTATCTATACACCACTCTCAATCTGCTGCAGTGCAGGAATGGTCAATTTCCTGCTAGGGACCACCAAATTGTCACATAGCAACGTTACTCTTCGTAAGTGTGCGACTGCTGTGCACTAGAATTCGCTACCTTGCGAGCTAGTACCAGCGAATAGATTTATTGCAGAAGGAGTGCATTCCGATAAAGTGTTACTATGTCAGAATACACTATGATTATAGTAAAGCTCTTAAGTGTAAGGTGTAAGTTATCTCATACAAGTCGTAAGTGAAGGCATTCGGGGGAGTCGTCACTCTTCCCGAATATTCACGGAATTGCGTTATAGTTGTTTTGACCGTAAAATGTGTATTTTATCGATGTTTCTATATATTTGACTCAAGTCTAAGATGCGACTTTAGTCAGGTATTTATATTCTACTATTTACACTCAAGATGAGTGGAGTACCAGAAACTCCTAATTTTGAGTCTGGCACGCATTTCCACTTTGTGGAAATATGGGCACAATGCGCCTATCTTAGGTCGCAATGTGACACTGCCCACTGTAGTGTTTTTTTGTAAAGTTTTTTGTAAAGTACACACGCACCCGCGCGCGTCCATCTTACGTGTATATTACGTGTATCTGAGGTTAACTCGTTCACAGCAGCTCACGTGCGCGCACAGATACACATACTCCAGTCCGAGATACTCTAGTTTGCAATGACAGCGATTGCGCGAAATATACAGAACGTCCAATTTGAGAAATAATTTGTAGGCAGAGTGCGAGATAGAAGAATGGTTCATTTACAAATAGCAGAGTGTATACAAAAACAGAAAGGTGTGTTAATATTAGAAAGAAAAGTGTAAAGATTAATAGCAAAAGTCATCGAGTCCCCCACCTTGATGTGTTCCTGAAAACGAGTGAAAGCTGTATATGTTAAACGAGCGAAGATGCAGGTGCAATGGGAGATACCAAAAGTGTGTGCGTGCCAGTGACGGATAAGATAAGTAGTAGCAGGGCCCTTTGTGGTGTTTGAACACGGGCACATTTTTTGGCGAGCTCTCCTTCTTTGGGATCATGGCTGGGTTTGTGATATAGTTGGCCATGGAGCAG
This sequence comes from Lodderomyces elongisporus, assembly GCF_030384665.1. Classification (NCBI taxonomy): domain Eukaryota; kingdom Fungi; phylum Ascomycota; class Pichiomycetes; order Serinales; family Debaryomycetaceae; genus Lodderomyces; species Lodderomyces elongisporus. Next base: position 826,841 of record NC_083680.1, on the reverse strand, counting down.
CCGCAGTAGCAATGTTAGGAACAGCAATAGCAGGAACAGCATCAGCAACACCACCAGAAATAACACCAGTAAAATTTTTGACAAATTTGAAGCGCTTGCTTTGAGTTTGGACGACGCTGGATAGCACACACTATGACAAATATGTTTCCTTTGTTTTCTATGATAAATATTAGTAGTGGTGGTAGTGGTGGTGGTCATAGTGGTGGTGGTAGTAGTGGTGGTGGTCATAGTGGTGGTGGTAGTAGTGGTGGTAGTAGTGGTGGTAGTAGTGGTGGTAGTAGTGGTGGTAGTGGTAGTAGTAGTAGCAGTAGCAGTAGCAGTAGCAGTAGCAGTAGCAGTAGTAGTGGTGGTAGTAGTGGTGGTAGTAGTGGTGGTGGTGATGGTAGTAGTGGTGGTGGTGATGGTAGTAGTGGTGGTGGTAGTGGTAGTAGTGGTGGTGGTAGTGGTAGTAGGGGTGGTGGTGGTAGTAAAGCTATTCCACCACGAGCAAACAATGATTATTATGTAGCAAAATTAAACCCCGAGAACTGATTCCACAAGCTTTTCTTCTGCACCATCTGAAACAACTTGCACGGTGACTTATACAACTCAACCTGTGATTATATGATCCCGCTGTGCCTTGTTGATACTCCTAGTGCATATGCGTCCTCGACATTTTTCGTTCCCCGTACAAGATCATACGACAAAGGCGCCATTTTGTCGCAGGATCTGCCAAGTTCAGAATAAATGTGTGAGTCGGCAGCTACACTAGTGCAATGTTGTGGTAGGCTATGGGAAACGGTAGCAGAGGTCGGTGGGCTCCCCCTGCTTTGGGATCATGGCTGGGTTTGTGATATAGTCATCCGTGAAGCAGCAACAGAGGTAACATCAGAAATAGCATTTGGAATAGCAGTAGAAATATCAGCCACACGGGTTTGCTTTTCATTTTTTGTTTGCGATTAGCACCAGTGATTAGGTTGAAGATGAATGGGTAGAAGATGGGCTAAGAAAGAGCCCGACTCCTTCAGATTGATTCAGCAATTGAGGGTCTCTGATCGCAGCAAAACATTTCGGCCAACTTTCTCTGAATAAAGGATTTTTCTTTTCTGGGACGTTGATATATGCGATCAAAGTCCTTCATCTTCAATGGACCTTCGACCAGGTTCAAATGAAAATTGAAAAGATTTTAAATCCAAAGAGCATACTTCTCAGACAATTTGCGCCTACTCTGACATAATCGAGAGACCCCGCTTGGACTGTCCTTAAACCAATCATCAATATAATACCAAACTCCATGGTCCCCATCATCTGCATATGCAGCACATATTAAAAACTTGCAGCCGTATCTTTCTTTGGCAGCTAGAAAAAATACTTCTTCTAAAAAGCGGTAATTATCCCACCAATCCCAAGCCTCATTTTCTGGGAACTTCCGAGTTTCTGTGAGCCTGAAATTGTTGGGGCGGCGACGTGATATAGCAGATTCCTTGCCATTCCGGGAAAACTTGTATTCCAATAAAAACTCTGTCCTATAGTCGAGATTGCGTGTTACAACGAAGTATTTGGTTTTCGTCTTTAACCGCATCTCAAACTAATTGAAGGACAGGTATAAGTAGCGAGTCATACTCGTCCTCGCCAAGTATTTCAGGGAGCCACCTGATCACATTTTCAAATTCTCGCTTTGTGACCCGGTGTACAATAAACTTCCCATCACCCAACTTTGAATTTCCATTCTCAAGTTTTGTGAGTCCTTGAGAAATGGACTGTACGTATTCGGAATCCGAGAAGCCCATTGAAGCTCTGATTTCCTGACACAGTCGAGGACAGTATGATTCTACGTTTGCTACGAACTTTCCGTATGTGAAAGGTTTGCAGCTGTTGTTGTTGTTGTTGTTGTTGTTGTTGTTTGTTGTTGTTGTTGTTGTTGTTGTTGTTGTTGTTGTTGTTGTTGTTGTTGTTGTTGTTGTTGTTGTTGTTGTTGTTGTTGTTGTTGTTGTTGTTGTTGTTGTTGTTGTTGTTGTTGTTGTTGTTGTTGTTGTTGTTGTTGTTGTTGTTGTTGTTGTTGTTATTCATCATCTTCTTCTTCTTTCTGTTGGGATGCAACGCACGAACGCCGGCAACCATCCCCTTAGCCAAAAGAACCCTTTCAGCTAACTCCTTCTCCTCTCTCCTCTCTTTAAACCATCCAAATGGTCTAAGCAGGGGGAATTGTCTCCTCACCAGCTTCTTTTTCTCCACGTCTTCAGCGCCTAAATCTATCTCGTAGAAGGTTTCCGACCCTGTAGCCGGTGAAGGAACCGATACTGGTGAGCCCGGCAACACTAATGCTGATTCTACTAGCAAAAACACACGTGGCTGCGTTCCTAATACTTTTAAGGTCGAGAGCTGAGCTTAACTCCCATAATGGTGATCCTGTTGCCTTCTCTGGTATTTTAAACCAAACTTTATGCATAAAATCAACTATCCGGTAAAGTTTGACTCTGTAAATGACATTAGAAAAGTGGTTAGACTTGGTTGTGGGTTTAGTTTTGAGAAAAGAAAGAAGAAGAAGATGAAGAAGAAGAAGAAGAAGAAGAAGAAGAAAAGGGTGAAAAAAGATTCGAGGTCACAAGGGCTGTATTTGTGGATATTTATACTTTACAAAGTAGCTAGCTCTCTAGTTAGGCCACGTAGTTGGAGATTAACAAGTAAACTTGTATATGCCATACACATTGTGGTTGCAAAAGCTTTAAAGAAATGTGTTTAATATTGTAAAAAGCGCGCATGCTGTTACAGGTCACAAGGGTATGAGTGCGAGCGGGGATCACTCAAATATATAATTCAATGTCTATATGCTGTAGCCTTTATTGTTGACGTCATGCACATGGCAGCACCGTCACCTTTAGGCTAAAGCATATTAACAAGCTCCTTTTGATTTCTTTGTTTTGCTCTCTTAAAGTTAGCGTAACAGTAGATATATTTTTGTACCGTCGTGTGGAAGGAAAGTAGATGGGGGGGGGGGGGGGGGGCGGAAGTGGGGAAACTAGTGAGTGATAATATGTACTAATGTTTTCGTAGCGATGTGAGTCTAGTATCTATATTTGTCTGTGAGGTCTGTGAGCAAACACTGATGAAGAAGCTACAGTTCAAGAACCATGCGGTCTGATTATTGTTCAAAAAGCTTTAGCTTTCTTCACTTTGTCCAAATAGAAATCTTCATGGCGAAGTCCATCGGTCAATAAAATTTGAGTTCTCCTCAAGCTACAAGATCCCCTTTAGCGTTTTACCCTGGTCATTTGAGCATTTTTCTTTTAGTTTCATCAATTTAGGAGCGAGGAGAAGGAGGAGGAGTAAGAGAACTTTAAAAAACCTCAAAAAACCTCAAAATACACACACGGAGTTGCAAGCACCTGATTTTTTTTTGGGCTACGAAAAAAAATAATAATAAAACTTTACCAACTAATATCAGTCATTATCAGTCATATCATCTTCTTCCTCCCCCTTCACTCTCCCCACTTTTAATTTCCATTATTTTCCACACGTATCATTGGTGTATCCCAAAATGAGCTCTCGAAGAAAGGGGTGGGTTGGTGGCGGTGACTCATCACATGCATATATTGGTGGAGTCGTAATTGGCCTTTCCCCCCCTATTCTCTGTTGTTGGGGTTGCTGCTGTTTGGCGGTGTTGTTGGAAGGGTCAAGATGAAAATGTGTATCGGTTTGATTTTGTGGCATTTTATGGCATTTTATGGCATTTACAGCATTTACCAATAAGCATGTAAGGCCAGTTTTCATCAATACAAAGTTTTCCTCCAAACTAAATTCTGTCTTTTCCCTCCTCCCCCCCCGCCTGCCCTTGCCCCTAATCTACAAACTATCGCCAGAATCTAAATTAGTTAGCAAACGTTTGGCTTTTCCACATTAAAACGCCAAGATATAATAGACCCCTTGTAGCCTTGTTTTTTTTTTTGTATTTGGCTGCTTGTTTACAGCCAAACAACATCTACAGTTCTTGGCACCAACTAGTCCGATTTATTCCTTATCTGAACTGCTACGTTAGCCAAAAAATAGATAGTAATAATAATTCCAAATATGACCGAAAAGCTTATGCGAACCAACACCAAATAACATTCACATAGGAAATGACTTCTTCACAAGTGTGGGGCAGCTGTGCACTAAAATCATGCTACCTAGGTTACAAGTACCAACTGTGTCAATACACACACACACATACACACACACTCGAAACAACACAACACAACACAACACAACACAACACAACGTGAACGGTTGATATCTTGATTGCGTGCCATCTCACCATAAACCGTACTATGATTACAAGATATGATGCTTCATGTGCAAAGCGTGGTGCAAGTCGTCTCAATTACAGTTTGCAGGCAAAGAGACTTTACTGAGTGTCCATTTTTGAGAAAATGTTTATTGGCAGACAGTTTTAAACCCATTGTCTCTTCAAAACATTGTATTTGTCGATTTTTGCTATATAGCTTATTTGAAGTCTACAATGTCCCCTCCGCATATTAAACATACCCATAGTCTGTAAGTTAACAAAATGAGACTCATCTCTTCAACAATACTTTTTAACCTTGAGGTTCAAATCTAGTATTATCCAAGATTTATTTGAACGTAATAGTGGCACCAAAAAGCGACTGAACAAGGGTGCAATGTAGATAAAGCTATGGAGGTACAACAAATTCGTTATTAAGTCTTAGTTTTGAACTTGCTAGCTCATCAAACACATCCAACTCATCTTCATCGTAGTAAGCACGGGCTGGGTTTTTGAGTCCATGGAACGCGCCAGAACCTGCTGCTTTGTCCATTTCTTTCACTAGTTTGATCATGCTATTCTCACCATAGTTGACCCCATAGGATGCACTGATTGGTATCACACCTTGCACCCAAGCATCCACTATTCTGGCCCGTTGTTTAGTACCAAGCCTCGAAATTGGAAACTCGCCTTTCCTAATGAATGCTACAATGTCAATAACAAGATGATGCTTACTAAGCACAGTGTTGACAATAAGTGGTACCAAGGACGAATAAAAGCGACTTCGCTTGGACTCGCACACTACAATAGTGTAATCGGCACATTTAAAAACACAGGACCCATTCCTATAAATATCTGGATGACAATACTCAATGGTATTTTCAATATCAATCGGAAAATGATGCAACCCCATAACCTCAAATGTATCTGCAATCTTTCCTAATACAAACAAAGGTTGGAACGACGAAACTTCATTGATATTGGTGTCATTCTGATTCTTCGTAATCGAAATATTGTGAAGAAATCCCAAGTCCCCAGTTCGCAAATACCTAACGTCGGGATTTCCATCAGCAATCACCCCCTTGAATTGCATCTGGCTAAACGAATCCGTCGGTCCTTTAGGGCCATTGGTAAAAGATGTCAAGTTTGCTTCCGAACGCACCCAAATCTCACCATATTCACCTTCTTTACAAATTTTCCTGGTTTCAGGGTTAACAATTGCAACTTCGGTACAAACAGGTACCATTCCAGAATCCTGTACATGCAATGCATTGGGAACCTCTGCTTGATTAACAACAGACACGTATCCCTGTCGCAATGCAACAGGATCCAAGAATAGGTCAACCGGCGCCACGGTCATGTATGATCTAGTTGAGATCATCGGGTTAAAAAAATGACTATGAACAGTAGACATCGATGCAACGCTCAATTTTGTAGATTGGAAAACTTTTGCAATTTTACGTAAAAGATCAACTTCAACTCTATTTTCTGTACTAATCATCATGTTTTTCAAGTGCGACAAATCAAATCCCTTTGGTGCAAACTTTATAGCGGCATACTTCAACATTTGCTCAGTCACAAATACATCCTTCACCTTGTGTCGCGCTAAAGTTAAAAAAAATGATAATGGATTCTCAGCATACGTCACAGGCGAGCTAAGATACGTAGTCGTACCCAAAAATACACCAAGCAAACATGTTTGAATAAAGCCAATACCAACAGAATGTCGAACGCATCCAACTATTGAAGAGTTTGAGTTCAAATTACACGTTTCTTTAAAAACCTTGCAAACCCCAATTATATCCTTGTGGCTCAATGTTGCACCAACACGGTAATGGTCCGAAGTGAAATTCAACCAAACCAATGCTGTTCTATTCTCCAAATTCAGCGTACCAACCCTCAGAGTAATTTTTGACATCAAATTGGTCACGTTCGATACTTTACTAAGCTTGGTGGTGTTCTTTATCCTCAACGATTTGACTCTTTTATGGGCAATTTTTTTAAAAGAGTCGGCAACGGGGCCATTTTTCAAAAACTTTTCCACTTCGTCATTGACTAAAATTTCCGAGATATCAAAATCTCGTATAACACCCACAAATGCAGGGAAATCTTCTCCGATTCTATTGGAGTCAAACGGAAGCATTGGTACAGGAACAACTCCACATATAAGACAAGCGTAAAACGCAACAACAAACTCCTCTGATAAAGAAAACATTAATATAACGTACTGTCCTGTTTTCAAAGCTGTTTTTTCAATCAAGTACTGACAAACGGCATGGACCTTGTGTTCGAATTTCTTCCAATTTAACGGCTTGGACTTTCCGCTGACATCAACGCTATGAAACGCAGTGGCGTCTCCGAGTTTGGTGACACGATACTTTAAGATATCTTGAATCGTTTTAAAATCACTCAATACTGCTCCTGTCGTATCATCAACGGTCTTGGATCTATGATCAATAGTGGAATATTGATCAGAGAATTTTAATAAAGCTTGGTTTCTAAGCTCTGAAACATACGGAGACCAAATACCACCAATAACGTCTTCTCCATGCGGTATCATACTCACCGACTTTCTAATGAAAAATTTAACAAATTCAGCTCGCAATGACCCCTCCAAAAATTTCTTTTTACAAAGCATATTGGCAATCTCTCGGCCACCACTTCTCATGATTTTGGGCAAGGTATCGCAATCAACAACCAAAACACAATATAGCCTCAAAAAGTGCCTTTTGTATAGAGTGTCAAAACATTTTTGAGCAATTGCATTCAATACGGGTTCGTTAAGAGGCGCTCCACTAGAGAGTTCGGTTTCAGCGTTTTTTGACTTGGTGCCACCTTCACCAGTACCGTTTTCAGCTTCTTTCTGCTCCACTTGGACATTCCGTATAATTTCAGCTTCCACAATAGCCACCGGAAGATACTCGTTCCCAATAAAAATGTCAAATATTGTACAATCGTAAATTTGTTTGACTTCGGTAGCCAAAGTTGCTAGCAAGTGCGAAGAGTAATGATATCTTGAACCGCTACCTTCAATTAAATCGAGCCCTCGAGATTTGGCCATCTCTAGTTCATCCCAACTCATTCTCTGCCTAATGCGATCTTCGTATAGACCCAAAATGTAGACTTTACCCAAATATATGAATCCAAGTAAGCCAGTTCTTAAGAAATCCATCTCCAATAACCCATCAGGACCAAGACATTTGGCGTGAAAAATCAGTTTGGATTCTTTGCGTAGTCCATAAAATCCACCCGAGAGACATGGGCTATCGATCCATATTTCTCCCAACTCACCTCTTTGCACAAGTGTTGACAGCTCTGGATTAACTACGGCAAGAGTTGCATCTGGAAGTGGGTAACCAAACGCATCAACTCGTAGCACATCGTTGGAAATGTCATCTGAGGCATAAGGGTTCGTCTCAACTATCTTCACAATGTTCCTACTTAATGCGTCTTTATCAATGAGCACCGCAGAAAGTTCATTTGCTTCTTCTTCTGAAACCTGCGAGCCAAAACAGTCTTTGGGTCCTATCCAATCTCGGAGTGATATCACCATTCCTCCATATTCACTTAGTGTAAGCATGGGAATAATTGCATTTTCTGGGTGTTGACATCCAAGTGGTCGAAGATACCTTTGCGACAAAATCTCCATAAACTCCCCATCAATCGTTAGAGCGTTAACCAATACCCACTTCACCGAAGAGAAATCAACTTTTTGCGTTTTGGAAAAGTACCTTGTGGCACTTGGCGATTGCTGATAATTGTATGTGACTCTTTTCAACCCCAAGTAATCAGCAAGGAGCAACGACGCGCGACATCGTGTGATGATGTTTGCGTAAAGACCAGGTGTCTCCATAACTTTCTGTGGGGCCCAATAGAGCACATTACCAGTATAAATAGTGAACAATACTCCTAAAATGAGTCCTATTGAGAAACGCACATCCAATGTAGCAAGAAAAACCTTTTTAAGGCCTCTGAATTCTTTGAAGCTTCTGCTTAATCCACTCTCAGAATTTGGCAGACTCAGAAGTGCCGCTTCTAAGCAAGTCATTTGATGAGCAATTGTCCTATGGCTTAAAGCAATGCCCCGTAGTTCACCAACTGGAGACCTCGAAAACTCAATATAAGCAAGGTTCATGCTCGACTTTTTATCCTCCTTCAGTGGTTTTCTTGTTGACCAAAATGATAATTCTGACTTTTTAGCCGAGCCAAGATCCGTAGTCCTCCATTTGAGAAGCTTCGGAGGCCACTTGATTCGCTGGTTTTGGGAGTTTAGTCTTTCGAGCTCTTTGGCAACAGTTTCGGAGTATAGCAAAAGTTTAGAATTTGTCAAGTTGAGTATACCAATCACTTCATTCAAGGAAATGTCTTGATGTATTGGAATCGCTGTGACACCAGCAATAAAGCAACCAAATAGTGCAGTTACAAACTCAGTGACTTCACCATCCTTGTATAACAAAACAACTGTGTCAGTCCTCTTTAATGAAACTTTGTGATGTATTTCGTAAGCAATTTTGGCTGCTCGAAGATAAATCTTCTCCCAAGAAATTGAATTCACTTCTTTACCTTTGGAGTCTAAAACAACGAAAGCCATTTCGCTTTTGTAAATTTGTGCCCTTAGCTTAAGAATATCTACCAAATATTCTGCACCCATATTGTCGAATGTGATATTTGAAGGCTTACGCGGTTTTAAAGGCAATTCTAATTTACTTGGGTCTAATGGAAGTATATCTCTATTCTGTTCTTTGTGAAGCTTTTCAATCGATTGTAATATCGCTTCTCTTCTATTTATATAGTTCCACTGATCAATCGATTTGTTAACCAAAAAATCCTCGTCTAGTTTTTGCAAAAGAATTGCCAAATCCGGTGGTATGTCAGAGGCGGTTCCTGATATTGCGTTTGGTGCAACACCTTGTGACAAACCCGCTGTGTTTAGCGTGATGGGGTCAGCATCATTTGCCACTGCATTATTGTGATGATGATTATGAGTATGGCCATGGCCATGACTATGAGTAGGATTCGGATGATGATCTGCATGAAGGGTAACTTCTGACATAGATTGTAATCGGGTCTGGTATGTCAGTCCCCGATTTACTTGAGACATGTCCATTACTGTATCTTGAATATAAATGTTTGTTTGTATGTTTGGGATAAATGAAAAAGAAGGAAATAAAGTAAAAAAAAAATAAAAGAATAAAAGAAAAAAGGGCTGGGGGAGGGGAAAGGAAAGTAAACTGCAGAGCCTTTGTTAGTTTGCCCTTTGTGGATGATGAACAAAATGTTTGCTTGTCAGTAGAGTCTGTAGCTGGCCTGATCAAAGTTTCCTATACATATATTGGTATTTGTTGTTGTTGTTGATGATGTTGTTGTTGTTGTTGTTCTTTTTTTTTTTTTATTTTTAATCTCAAAAGGACTAGTTCCATTAACTTGCACCTTATTTGATTTGGCACCTGGCACCTGTTTTGTGTTCTTTCGTATAGAAAGGAATTGTTGAAGCTGAAACAGTACGAAGTGTAATTAAGTAGAATGCACACGCAAGAGGAGAAAAGAAATATATAGAAGAGTTTCGGTCAGGAGGTAGCGATAATTTTCATCTCATCAAGAAAGAGATACACTCACATCTGCAACAATTTGCATCCCGCAGTACACATCTACAATATCGAGTTTAACACATCATTACAGAACCTTTATTTTAATTTCTTTCATTTTCTTTTTCATTTCTTTTTCTTTTTTGTTTAAAAAACATTATTATTCTGGTCACCACCATGTCTTTCCGAATATCACAACAGCTTTTTGGCAAAGGGCATTTTAGTGCTAATGGCATTTTGCGGTCTCTGTACTGTGGTTGTCGTTATATATTCACACCAAGCTCATTAGATAAAACTACACCTTTACGGCGGGACCCAAAGTTGCCGATACACAGCGATGACCATGGCAACAAAAACGAAAACAAAAACAAAAATAAGAATAAGAATAAAAACAAAAATAAGAATAAAGTCAAGCACAATCATAATCACAATTTCAATCATCAGTATGGTCTTGGCAGATCAAACGCTTCGTATTCAGAAAAAAGTAAACTCACACTGAAAAGAAAGGAACTAGAGTCGAAACGACAGTCTACCCAACCGCAGAAAAAAGTTTTTGTGCACGATCTTAGATCTTTAACGCAGGAGATTTCCACATATGTTCAATACAAAGAGTTGGAAGAAAAAGGGGAAGCTATGGAGCCTGAAGAAATATATCGACTGATTTCAGGGGGAAACGAAGCATCCAACACCAAGACTGAAAGCACAGGAAAGGAACTCAAACTAAGAAACCAGATCCCCAAAGAAATCTCAAACAAGTTGGGGCTTGTAATGGAGTTTCTGAGTTCAAACGGCACTGGAATAAACTGGCCCACAATCACTGACCAATTAAGCCTAAGTGGTGGGTTCCAAGGATTTAGCTCCGAAACAGTCAATCGCTTCATTAGTTTGATACCTTTGCAAAGTCTCAATAAAATGAGACCTAGCTTGTTACACATGTGCAAAGACGCGCAAGTGAATTTATCATCCAAAGTTGAGACCAAACTATTCAAGTCTATGGCATTGGGTGACAGACTTTCTGATACTACGATTCAGGAAATGGAAGAGGAGTTTGAGAAATTACAGGCTAGTAATCGCTTAAAAACAGAACATTTTGAAACAATGGCATTAGCATATGTCAAGAATCAGAAATTGGAGAAAGTTGATAGCTTGATACAGACAATGAAACTTCGAGGCTTGGAGATTGGGAGGTCTATTTTTACCTCTATATTGATAGGCTACACATATTATGAAAAAAACGTTGATAAAGCATTACAAACATTTGAAGCGATGAAGTTTTTGTCCAAAAAGACCGCACCCACATCTCAGAACTACAAGGACATCATTGCTGCATGCACAATGAATGGGAAAATTGAATTGGCACTAAACTTTTATCAGGACATGTTGGAACAGAATACTCAAGTGAACCAAACTGTTTTAGCGATGCTTGCAAAGGGATGTATTAAAAATAACGCATTGGTACCGAAAGCTTGGGAGTTTATCTTTAAGATTTATGACTTTTCTTGGTCGCCAAGTTTAGACACATATGAGACAATGTTGTATATTTCAGCTCGAGAAGGAGATGCCAACTTGACAAGAGCACTTTTTTTTAAATTGTTGCAAAGCGGCTCAGTAACACCTAGGGCAGCATTTTACTTAATGATGTCTTATTCTAGGTATTCTGAGAAGAAGAACAACACTGGGTTCTACTCCATAACTAATAGCGAAAGAGGTAGATTGTTCCGCGATCACATTATCAATGATGTTGATTATACAAAAAGTGTGTTTGAGTTTCCGATGTTGCCATTAAACAATCTTCACTCGGAGGAACTCATATTGGCAGAAGCTTTAGCAGTATGGTCATTTTTTTCAATCAACAAGCCTAGTTTCCTAACTCCTCAACTTCTTTCTTGCTACTTGACTGCGGTGTTGAATCATGGAAAATTGAACGATTTCAAAAACGTATTCGAGGATTGCACTTATGCAGAAGTGTCGTTACCCCTGAATCGTCAGCAAGTTGATCAAACTGGTAAAGTCGTCCACGTTGACCAAGATACAGAAAGTGAAGAAAACGAGACAAAACAAGACAAACAAGCCAATCATGCAACAACTTCTACATTTGATATTCAAATAGCTAACTTAAACTCATCTTTGCCCCAGCAAACAAATAATTTGCATAAACTTCCTCGTGAAAGCATCGTGTACAAAATAGCAATGAGAGCTGCTGCCAAATTCAGAGACGGCGAGCTTGCCGACAATATTATTGCAGAGAGGGGTCTTTATAGGAAGTCAAAGTCTTATAAGCTATTACCTAAAAGGAAGCAAATTGCATTGGATTTTGAGTTTGCCTGTTCTACAGTCCATTATTACACTGACGTTGGATTGTTTAACGATGCTTTAGCAGTTATATTGCTGTCTGAAGACACATTTAATTGGTCGTGGAAGGAAGTTGGAAAATTGATCAACACAGCAGCTAGTCTTCATGATACTAAAACGGTCGAGACAGCCAAAAGTATCATAAAGCGTGTGAAATTGAGACAGCATAGTCTTTAGTTTCGATTTTGCAAATTAATAAACTTTTTTTTTTTGTTTTTGATGGATCCTGCCAGATGTCAGATTTTAAATCTCAGATCCCCAATTGCATATTACAAATGATGTTTTATTACCGCAATCATATTTGTCATGTAATAAGAGTACCAAGCATAATGAGAAAAAGTTATATTGTAAATAGACAAAATGTAATTAGCTCGAATAGATTATAGAACAAGAAATATACATACATTCATATATATATGTAAACTAATTTTTTTGAGGCGAGAAGAAATTTTATTTTATTTTATTTTATTTTATTTTATTTTATCTTATTTTAAGTTCTTAATTTTTTAATTTTTTAATTTTTAATTTTCGTGAGATTTTATGTACAAGAGCCGATATTATGCCGCACCATGTTTGATCAACGAGACAGCCTCTTTCATTCAAATATTAGGCCAGTGTTACTATACTTACAAGTCCCTTTTTTGTGATGATTTTTCTTATGTCGCCTCCTAGGTGTTTCGAAAAATCTCTATTTAAACGCAATGTTTTAAGAAGTTGTTCTTCGCTCTGCTCAAGCAAATTCTGATCAGTAACAATGCTGCCTCTTGGCCTACCATTTATAATAACATTAAATTTGCCGCGTCGTGTTTTCAATACTTTACCAGTAGGGAATTCCTCATCAAAAACGGTGCCTCTTGTGCAATTTCCTTTTCCACTGTTGTTTATTCTAAACCAACACTCTTCAGCTGTCACCGGTGTAACTGGAGCCATACAAATCAAGAGGGTTCGATAGAGTTCGTCTACCAACACCGGGTTGACATTACAGCCGTTTGGACCCAACACCTTAGTGATGGCGTTAGTGATTTTCATTAAATCTGAAACCACAGTATTAAGCGAGTAAACGTCGTTTAAAGACAGATTAATCGATTTCACCAAATTCTGTACTTCGTTATAAACAGTAACTTCGCGATCACCTAGTTCCAAACTTTCTTTTGAACCGGTAAACTGCAACTCAACTTTAGCAATAGCATCACTATTGGAAGTCTGTCTCATTTCATCAGCCAACAAGGGAAAACTATCTGCAAGTTTGAACACTTTGCGAAGCCATCTGTCTACACCCAGAATTTGTTTTTCGTCCCATTGCAATGTATCCGAGACTGGTGCCAGGAATAGGATTTGGGCTCTAGTTGCATCTGCACCGTATTTTTGTATACACTCCTGTGGGTCAGCGCCGTTATGTTTTGACTTTGACATTTTTTCAAACGTAACTTTTGGATGTTTTCCTGTCTGCTTGATAACTGGGGCTTTAGGGTTGCCAAAGTCAAGCTCCTCCGGCTTTAAAAATCTCTCGCTCTGCGGGTCAATGTAAGTTTTGCCATGAACCATTCCCTGTGTGATTAATCTCACTATTGGCTCGTCTTTTGTAAACTTTCCTTTCCAAACTCCTTCATCGTTCAAAAATTTAGCAATAAATCTGGAGTATAGCAAGTGAAGAATAGCATGCTCAACACCTCCAATATACAAGTCCACCGGCATGCTCTGACCAGCCTCTCTGCTTATAAGTTCCTTACTATTGTGTGGGTCTAAGTAGCGTAGAAAGTACCATGACGAATCCATAAAAGTATCCATAGTATCCGTTTCGCGCCTTGCCTTTTTGCTTCCACACGAAGGGCAGGTACACGAAACAAATGATTCAACATTCTCCAACGGGTTTCCTTTCTCAAAATGGTGTTGTTCAACTTTTGGCAATAAAACAGGTAATTGAGAATCAGGAACAACAACTGGTCCACAAGATTCACAGTGTATGATGGGGATAGGTGCACCCCAATATCTTTGCCTACTGATCAACCAATCTTTCAATCTGTAGTTTGTGGACTCCTTTCCAACACCTAATGAAGCCACTGCTTGAGATACTCGTGACCTTGCCTTATCGGCACTTATGCCGGTGTAGGAGCCCAAACTGTCTAACCCACTTTTCACAAGAGTGGTTCTATCTTGCATGATTCCAACTTTTGGTTCATACGGTATTTCCGTTTCCCCTGTTTCCGGACCCATCACTTGGGTTATTTGTTTGCTTGGTTCATGAAGACTCCAAAATTCAAAATCTCTCCTATCATGTCCAGGACACCCCATTACTGCGCCCGAACCATACTCGTTAAGAACATAAGGCGCAACGTATATCGGAATATCAAATTTAGTACGTTTTGAATTGTCTGTATTGATCGGAATAGATGCTTTCAAGTCGGGAAGTTTATATCCGATTTTGGAATCTAGCTCAGCATTTTTGCATTCTTTCAAAAATCTAGCTAAGTTGCCATCCGTTCTACTCCTAGCCAATACTAGAGGGTGGTTCAAACTTATGGCAATAAATTGCGCACAAAATACGGTTTCTGGTCTTGTTGTATATACACTCAAAGGGTTGCCTTCACTAATGGGAAAATCTATTTGGAGTCCTTTGGAACGACCTATCCAATTTTTCTGCATGGTTTTGACATGTTGTGGCCAGCCCTCCAAGTCCTTTAAATCATCAACAAGTCTATCTGCATATTTTGTGATACCAATAAACCATTGTTTGAGGAACTTTTTTTCAACAAGTGCTCCACTTCTCCACGACCTCCCTTCCGAGTCAACCTGCTCATTTGCTAATACCGTTTTGTCAATCGGGTCCCAATTTATTTCTGCTTCTTTCTGGTATGCCAACCCCTTTTCAAACAACATAAGAAAAATCTTTTGCGTCCATTTGTAGTATTCTGGAGAGCAAGTGCTTATCTCGCGGTCCCAATCAAAGTCGGCCAAAAAGCATTGCATTTGCTCTTTCATCGTGGCTATATTTTGCTCAGTCCATATTGCTGGATCTATACCTCTCTCTACAGCGGCATTCTCGGCAGGTAATCCAAAAGCATCCCAGCCCATGGGGTTGATCACATTGAATCCTTGCATCTTCTTGTACCTCGCTATCACATCACTAATGGTGTAAACACGAAGATGGCCCAAATGAAGTTTCCCCGACGGATATGGAAACATCACCAAGGAGTAAAAATCTTTCTTTTCCTTAAGGTGATCACTCCTATGAGACCCTTGAAATGACTTGACCTCCTTATCTAACAACCATTGTTTTCTCCATTTATCATCAAGGTCTTTAAATTCAAAACGAGGGACATCTGAAGATGCCATGCGCTTTACGACCTGAGTAACATTTTGTATTCCCACACTCAGCACCTTGACATGACGTCGAATCATTTAAGTATGTACTTGCAAATTGAAAAAGGGGGGAAAAAAAAAAGTAATGAAAGAAAGTAGAAAAAAAAAAAAGAAGAAAGCAAAAAAAAATAAGAAAAGTTAAAATAAAATAAAATAAAGTAATGAAAATAAATGAACGTGGTTGTAATCAATGATAATGAATCGAAAGTGAATTTGTGTTTGATCAGATTCAAGACTTTGATGATTACATTGCTCTGTCTATGTGAAGACTTTCCTGTCTCTATTCTCTTCGTGAAAAACGCACTCTCTGCGTGTCTTTTGTTTTCTATTTTCAAATTGTGAGAAGAGTGGTAATGGAAGCTAGGAAAAAAAAAAAACACAAACACTATGATTTTCTCGATGTTACTCTTGCTCGGCATTTCATCGCACATCTCTTTGCCCATGGAATATCCTGACTTTTTTTTGCTCAATCACAACCAGTCTAATCAATTTTTAGCTATTCAAAGGCTATTTAATCTATGGTCCATTATATGCAAATAAATATTCAAGATTAAAAGAAAGAAAGGAATAAAAGGCCGACAAAAAAGGAAAGAAAATAGAGAAAGTTGCTAAGCCAAAGATTCACAATACAAACAATGGACGATTCTTGGTCTTCGTACCTTACAAAGATAAAAAGGGTGTTTAAAAAGGGCACATCTAAAGCTCCGAATAATGACAATAAAAATAAAAACTATAAAAAAAACCTACACGATGATAACACTACAATTGATGAGCAAGTTGAAATTGCAAATATGCCAGTGACTGACATGAGTATCTCTGAAAAGAAGAGACTGCTTTCCATTCAGGGCCATCAACAGCAACTTGCATCAGTACCACGGTCACTTTCGATAGCTGCCGAGATCAACGGGGGGAAAACGAGTGGATCTTATTTGAATTTGATGCAAAACTACAAGAATGAGAGTGAAGAATTGTTCAATGATTTAGAAAGACGGATAGTCTTGAGCTCAGCTCGAAAAGGTAATAACGAAGGCACCAGTGGTAACAACAACAGCAATCGCCACAACCACCACCACCACCACCACAATAACAACAACGGAAAAGAAAATGTCGACGATTCCAACACAATAGAAAGCACTGCGAATAAAAGCAGTACTTTTCCTGACAGCAAAGAGGTTTCACCCATAGTGGAGTTGCCCTATGTGGCCCATACTGGAATTGACGATTTAGCTTATGCGGAAGCTTCTGAAGATATACTGCAATCTACGGATATCTTTGCAAGCAGAAACAGTTATTTCAAACCTATATTTTTGCATGTTGATCCTCGCGAAAGGAATCGAGTAGTGCTTCAAAAGCGAACAATGCAGCTTCTTGAGCCAGAAATCAATCCAAATGGGAAGAGATACAAGAAGATGCGATACAATACCACTTTGGACGAAACAATGACTGAGGATTCTGGACATATCAATAAAGTGAATTGCGGCACACAGACAACTAACACTACGCTTCTAGATTCTGTTCTTAGTTTTAAACAGAGTCGTAAACGGAAGTTGATAGACGAGGAACGAGGAAATAATGCGTCAAAACAAAACAAACGAATAAAGAAACAAGGGTTTGTAATGAAGGATTTTTATTACGACGTGTCTCAACCCCCTGAAAAGACCATAAAAGCAGATTTGAACTATGACAACAGCATTCCTGTTCCAAAATTCTCTCAGAAATCATTAAAGAAAGTTGGTATCACCAACTTGCAACCGCAGCAAGATGATGACATCGATGACAATACAGTTTTGGATTTCAGAAATGGTACCACTAGAAGAGATAAAAATCGCAACTTAACAAAGAGTAAAATCAATTTGGAGCTTGATTCCGATTTTGTAAAGACCAAACAATCGATTGGAGATATTATTAAGATCAGAGATTGGAAAGTTGAGGAGGCTGTCGCTGGTAAGGACGGTGCAAAGAAACAAGACTATGTAAAGCCCTCACCTGGATTTAAATTTGAAGTTAACGAAGCTCCTTTTAAGGAGATTTTAAAGTCTTCTAATTCTGACTTACCGGATAATACGATGAGCGTAGCATCTTCGACAAAGTCGGCATTTAACGCAAACCCTAAAACGATGGAGGTATCAGACGCAGGAAATTTTGGAGACAAGGCATCATTGTTTTCTTTTGGTAACAACACTAACACTAACACTAACACTAACACCAACACCAACACCAACACTAACACCAACACTAACACCAACACCAACACTAACACCAACACCAACACCAACACTAACAATAACACTAACAATAACACTAACACTCTCGAAGCCAACTCTGGTGGCCCAAAAATGTCGTCAGGTAAATCAACCAAATCGGTTTTCAAGTTTGACCATGCATCAGTTAAGCAAGGTGATGATACCAAGTCAAAAACAAGCCCTGGCATTAAACCTAAATTTTCTTTTGGAAACACCACAACAACATCATTGGCAGGTGAGAAAGCTCCAGTGTTTAAATTTGGCGGTAAATCAGAGGATGATACAGCCGAAGAAGGTACAACGAATAATCCTTCTTCCTCGACTTTTAATTCAAAAACAACACAGGCACCACCACTCTTCAAATTCAATCCCACTGTTAACCAAAGCAAGATGGAGGATCGGGCCGAGAACAAATCCGAAACAATTGTTCTGAGCAATGCCAGTAATAAATTTTTTGATGCTGGTATTAAAGAGGTTGCCACACGGGATCTGGAAGATGAAGGTGCACCCAAGCGCAAAAAACCTATGAGCCAGATAACTGGAAATTATGCTGAAGATACACCCAAAAGCGATAATTCCTCTCTAGAGACCGGAATGAGTGGTACTCCCGCTATCAGTTCCAACTCGCTCTTCAATTTCGCTCGCTCAAAGAATGATGCTAAGAAGGGACTTTTTGCATTTACGAATAATTCCAGCACCATCAAGAGGACGAAAGAGGATGGGCTTGAAGAAACCTCAAGCACTTTTACAAAAGCTGCTACGGGTGATTCCCCCGCAAATGCTACTGAAACGAGTTTATTAAACTTTAGTGCACCTGGTACTAGAGTTGATGCAAATGTTACGTCAGATACAGCTGCCACTGGCAAAGTCAAACCTGCCTCCTCTGCTTCATCCTTTTCGTTTACGCCGTCATCAATGAACCAAAATAGCGAAAAGAAAGATGGAGTGGCCGCGCTTGCAGAAAGCAAAGGTTCTTCTGCCACGAATCTTTTTGATTTCAGTAAAAGTGCAAGTAATTCTCAAGCAAAGCCTTTTTCATCACAAAAGCCATCTGAGGAATTGACTCCCAAACCATCGTTTGTGTTTGGTGGTGCACAAAGTAAAGAATCTAGCACTACTCCCAAACCATCGTTTGTGTTTGGTGGTGCGCAAAGTAAGAAGTCTACTCCGGCAGATCCTACTGCACCAACAGCGTCAACGGCATCTACTGCAGATCCTCCTGCACCATCATTTGGCAATTCCTTATTTGGAGGTCAATCTGCATCAAGTGCTCCAAAACAAGCAGCACCGTTTACGTTTGCTCAACCTTTGAACTCACAAAACAAACCCACTTTAGATGCTCGTTCAACCACCCCAACACCCGCACCTATGTTTGCACCAAAGTCTGCACCAGCTTCGGGATCAGTGCCAGGATCAATAGCAAGGTTTGATTTCAAGGCAACGGTTCCTCATTTGTCGCAAAATGCACCACTGTTTAATTTTACTGGTAGTAAGGACCCAACACCTGATCCAGCTACGATATTTGGTAATCATTCTCGTGGAAGTAGGGAGTCAACACCGTTTGGTTCCAGTAATGGTGCAACAGTTGCAGGGTTTGGACAGGTTCCTCCTTCACAGCTGCAACCATCGCAGCAGCAGCTGGTGGGTATGTTTGGTCTATCGCTGCTGCAACCGCAACCAGCACAACCATCGTTTGCTAGTGGTTTTGGGCAAGCTCCCACGCTGCAATTTTCATTCAACGCAGGTCTGCAACAAACCACTAATTCTGGATCCCTCGGCTTTGGTGCTAATCCGAACACTGTCGGTAATTTTGGAGGATTTGGCGGGTTTGGTGCTGGCGCTGCCGGTGTATCTTCTCCAACACCATCCGCTGGATTTCCTGTGAAAACCCCGCAAGTCAATCCACGTCGAGTGATTGTACCCAGAAGTAGGAGAAGGTAATAACTTGAGGACAATCTGGTGGTGTATGAGTCGAAATGTGAGTGCGCTTCAATCGTCTCATGTGCCAAAGTTTAATTTGGTTAGAAGGGCTGGTTTTGTTTATGCGTGTGTGTGTGTGTGTGTGTGTGTGTGTGTGTGTGTGTGTGTGTGTGTGTGTGTGTGTGTGTGTGTGTGTGTGTGTGTGTGTGTGTGTGTGTTTCTTCTTCTTTTTTTTTTTTTTATTTCTTTTCACAAAATAAAAATTCAAGGTGTTTGCCTATACCTTTTCCTTTGAACACCTCGATTACTTTCAATAGTATCATTATTACTGTATAGAATTTTATATCGATATTATCTTAGCTAACTTGTCGTTGATTTGATTCAGTTTGGTACTTCTACAACGTTGAATATGGAATGTAAAGGATATACAATTTGAAGGTGGTTGCAAAAAGAACAAAAGAAAAAGAGAAAGAGAAAGAGAAAGAGAAAGAGAAAGAGAAAGAAAAAGGACAAAAGAAGAGAAGAGAAGAGAAGAAGTGCTGTGTTGAGATCGTGATTTGATATCTGTAGTCGCATTTGAAGGTGTAAAGGGTCAGTGAGCGTTGCCTTGAGCTATAGAGGGATGGAAGGATATGTCACGTCCTTTTTTTTTTTTTTTTTTTTTTTGTTGAGTAGTCAAGTTTTTTGCTTTCTTTGCTTTCTTTACTTTCTTCACGTGCCTTGGTGTGAATATATGCTTGTGTGTCTTTGTAAATATTTTTTGTGTGTGTATCTCGGTCTATGTTGATGCATTTAACGGCGATAGCGGATAAATAAATTTAGATGAGAAAAAGAAAAAAAAAAAAAAAAAGAAATGTTTTCTTTCAAAGAATGTGGAAATTGGTGATGAAAAGATTTATTTCCTAATACGGTTGTTCAAATCCCAAGTGAGAGAATACCTGCAATAGTATAATTACAAAGTTGGTGTTTCCAACCAACAAGTACAAGGAGAAAGGTTGTGGGAAATTGAGAAGGTTAATTGGCCATTGCCCAATTCAGAAAAGGGACTTTGAATGCAAATCCAGAAATAATGGTAACAATAATAATAATGATAATAATAATAAATGTAAAAGAAAAAAAAGATTATTAAGTACATGGAATAGAATATGAACATGGACTTGAAAAATAGCCAAAGATAAAAATTCCAATGATGATGGAGGTGGCTGGATGGGATAAGAGGTAAAAGTGCAAGATACGCTGGGTTGAATTTGTGGCGATCATTATAGAATGAAGTCAAATGATACGTTTCTTTAATTTGTTGACCTAACCAATTAGTCAACCTGTTGTATTAGCAAGAGGTGTCTCGTGGCAAGAGTGAGTTTAGCGATCTAAGCAAAAAAAGGCAAATAGAAAAGAATAGAAAAGAAAAGAAAAGAAAAGAAAAGAAAAGAAAAGAAAAGAAAAAAAAAAACACAAGCAAGCAAACAAACAAACAAACCAGTACACAGACACAGCAGTTGGATGTAGATCTGTTGGTACAAGGTTGTTTGAGATGTCCCATATGTATTGTAACGACATTCCTCTCATTTGTCTTTTTCTTTTTTTTTTTTTTTTTTTTGCGTTTCCCCCCCCCCCCCCCCCCCCATCTATTCCATCACCTATTATTTCCTTTCTTCTATGTTGCATACAACATGTTGTGGCTGTTCCGTTTAGTCTATCGTAAAATGCTGCGCTTGTGCTTCGAAGGAGGGGCAAAAATTTAAAAAAAATAAAAAAAAAAATAAAAAAAAAAATAAAAAAAAAATTAAAATGGAAAGTGCAGAGAGGATGGAAGAAGTGTGAGAAGGCGGAGAACAAGACGATTGCACTAAGTGATTGATTGTGCAGGAGCTTCCCTTGAAAAAAGGTGGGGAACCTGAAAGTAGGAGAGAGAGGGAGAGGGAGAGAGAGGGAGAGAGAGAGGGAGAGAGAGGGAGAGAGAGAGGGAGAGAGAGAAAATCTATTTTCTTCACCAATGAACAATGTGAAAAATTTAGCAACTATGTGTTTTCTCCACATGGGAAAATTACATGGAATGTAAACGTTGGAAGTACAGAGAAGAAGAAGAAGAAGAAGAATAAAAAAAAGAAAAAGAGGAGCGGATGTGGATGGGGGAAATGAGAGTAAGGTGGGGTGGGGTGGGGTTGAAGGTAAAGTAAAACAGACCCTGTTTCATTGATTAATTTGCATTGGAACTTCAGCGGATCTGTATTCTTATTCTTTCTTGTTGTTGTCGTTGTTGTGAAACAGCATATAAAGATGTCCACTTGTGTATTACCCAAAGTGGGAACTTACTTTTGTTGTTGTTATTATTCAAGCACCTCTTTGTCTTTGTGCTTTCCATTCCTACTTCTCCAATCTCTTTATAGCAAACACCGTTGTTAAATTTTTTTAAAAAGTAAAAAAAAAGAAAAAAAGAAATAAGGAAAAAGGAAATTAAAAAAAAATGACGTTTGACTTTGAGAGTGTCAGTGCTCTGCCAAATGTATCGACGGTCTTAACGAATAATCCAAACTTGAACACATTGAAATATACAAAAAAAATAAAATAAAAATATAAATAAAAACAAAATAAATAAAATAAATAAATTAAAAAAAATAATTGACCCCTCATTCCTTCCAAGGTCAGCACAGGATAATACCGATTTTTTTTGTAAAAAAAAATAGGCATAGGAGACACACATTTACAAAAAAGAATTCATATTTACAGACCGAGATGCACATGCTAATACAAAAAGAGAATAGAAATTGTGAAATGTTGTATTGATTGACCATTATAACACATTTCTGCTTTCCCAATTGGTACATCTCGTGCGCGTCTGTCTGTGTGTGGGGAGAAGGAGGAGAAGGAGAAGGAGAAGGAGAAGGAGAAGAAGGGGAGGAAGAATGGAAAGCCCACACTGTGTATTACTAGTAATATCCTATAAACTGTAATTTGTTGAACACTAACTAAAATTCCAACCAAAATTTTTTTCTTTGTTTTTTTCACAAGTAAAGAAACACTCTCCCCTTTTTTTTAATTTTTTTATTTTTTTTTAATTTTTTTTTTTAATTGATTTTTCACAGTGAATGGAAATAACGACGGTTTTAACAAATTTTTTATTTTTTAATTTTATATTTTTAATTTTAAATTTTATTTTATATTTTATATTTTATTTTAAATTTCCATAATTTGCATTGGGTTTCCATCAACAGTAACAGCAACAGAGAGAGAATACACACACACACACATACATATATATATATATATATAGTAACTAGAATTCCCTCGTCTTTCTCGCTGCTCCCCCCCCTCCTCCCTTCTCTTCATAAATCAATTCCTATTTACTAACTCTTTTGTTTGTTCATTATACTTCTACTCCTACTTCTTAGTATCGTTATTCCATAATCCATTAGTCTGTGTAAACACCACGTCCATTACACGCTTGACCCTGGTAACTGACGAAATCGGGATCTTGACAAAAAAATAGTAAAGCAAACACAGGAATACCCACCAAAAATAATCTAAAAAAGAACATTCAAGTCCCCCCTCCCCCCCCCCCCCCCCCCAAAAAAAAAAAAGAAAAAAAAAAGAAAGAAAAAATAGGAGGAAAAATAAAAACAAAACCTTACAAAAATAGATCAGATATAGACGATAGCGATTTCCATCAAGTCCATTGAGCTGTTTTAGATAATCTACCACCTTTTCTATAGACATATTTACTATTTTTTTATTGTTAAAAAAAAAAAAAAGAAAAGACTACCCATCGCCGCTTCTACAAACACATATACACACACAGGTTCCGTCCTTTGTTAAATCCTTCCCTTCACCACCACCATTTCTGATTTTAATTTTAAATTTTTTTTTTTAAAAACAAAATGTCTTCAGATAACGTTAAATACCGTTTGGGTAGAATTCAGACCCTTAACGCTGATCAAGAGATTGTTTTGAAACAAACATGGGCATACTTTTTGAAATACTTGGGTTACGAAATCAACATTGGTAACTCTGATTTGCCATATAAGCAGTGCTTTGTTGCATCAACTTCAACCTCCCATTTTGACGAGTCACAGGGCCTTGCAAGCAACTCATTGAGCAAATCAAATACAAGAGGCTCGTTGAACTCAACCAAAAGCTCCGCTTCAAAAAAGAAATTGGGCTTGTTTGGCTCTAAAAAATCAACTGCCAGCGTCGCAAACTCTGCCTCAGTTGGTGCTGCCAGTGGAAGCCCACCAGCAAATTCAAAGAGAATGACACAGATCCAAAGCCACTCCTCTGCCGAAAGATACCAACCTGTTGACATCCCAGCTGAAGACATTTACTCGATCTATGCTCACCATTACAAGTTGGCTTTTGAATACGCCGACGACTTTGATGGAAGCTCAGCAGGTGCAGGTACAGGTGCAGGTGCATTCAACGGTGTTTCTAATGGAAACTATGGTAATTACGACAACGATGACGCTGAATCAATTGCCTCAATGGAAACATTTGTCACAGCCTCAACCACCTTGACTGACTACGATGATTTTCCCGCTCATATTTTCAGCAATGGCAAACAAAGCAATGGCAAGGCATACGGTGGAAGAATCAACCGTCCATCCCAACAACAGCAAGGCCACAACAACCACCATAATCACCACAATCACCACAATCACCACAATCACAATCATAACCATAACCAGCAGCAATATCAATCACAACAAGAACAAATTAATGGTGGTGGTGCTCTAGTTGATCTTTACCTGAGTACAGTCAACAAACCAGTTAAAGTACACCCAGATACTTCTATTCTACCAAGTTTTGATAAATACAGCCCTAAGGAAATCCACACTGCTTTTTACAAGGTTACTCGTAATGACTTGGTTGATAACTTGATGCTTAAGTTTGTTAGAGCTAGAAAATGGGATACCGAGAAGGCTTTGGAAATGTTGACCAAATCTTTGAATTGGAGGGCCACTGAGTTTCCAACTGATGATTGGGCAATGGAGGGTGATGCACCATCGTACTTGAATGGCACCAACCAAGGCTTTATCAAGAATTTCACCACTGAGAAATCATGGATTAAGGGCAGAGACAAGAATAATAACCCGATTTTTACTTTCCAAGCCAAGAAACACATGACTGCAGATTCACCTTTGCCACAAAACCAAAGGTACGCAGTGGTTACCATTGAGTGGGTTAGACTATTCTTGAGAGAAGTTAGTGAGTCGGTTGACACGTGTACCATTGTGTTTGACTTGACTGGATTTTCATTGAAAAATGCCGATTATGCCACAATCAAGTTTTTGGCTGATGTGTTTGAGGCGCACTATCCAGAAACTTTGGGATTCATTTTGATTCACAATGCACCATGGATCTTTTCAACAGTTTGGAACATTATCAAAAACTGGTTGGACCCAGTTGTTGCGTCCAAAATTCATTTCACCAAGGATGCAAAGGAGTTGTCCAAGTTTATCGACCCAATCTTGATTCCAGACTACTTGGGAGGTGAAGATACCACTAGAGGTTTCTACCCCATTCCTGAGCCACAAGATGAATATCCACCAAGAAAGAAGGATGCTGAGTATGCCAGATTAAGAAGAGAGAGAGATTACTTGTTTACCAGATTCTTTGAAACGACTAGAAGATGGGTTGAAAGTACGAACCCACAAGTCTCTGATAGGTATTTGAAAGACAAGATTGATTTGAACATTGCGTTATCAAAGAACTATATAGAGTTGGACCCTTATGTTAGAAACCGAGGCATCTACGACAGAGACCATACCTTGACTGTGGGACATTGAGAATATTTCAGTAGTTTTGTTTCTTTTTTTTGGTCCTTTTTTCATAGATTTCAGCAATGGAAACGGTGTTGGAGATGTTGATGAAGATGAAGACGAAAGGCGAAGAAAACATATAACTCACTTGTTCCCTCCCATACAATCGGAACTAGAATTTTTACACATATTCTTTGATGATAAAGTGATTGCTATTTTATTCGTTTATGTATTGACTAAAACTCTATTTGGTTTTTTAGCTGTCTTATATATATATATATATATATATATATATATATATTTACTTTTTAATAACTTTTAACTTTCGATATTGCTCTTTTTTTTTTTTATTATTTTTTTTTCTAATTCAAACTCGAGCACCTTGCTACAACTGTTTATTATAATCACCACCAGTGGCTGTCAAGAGTATGTAGAATCTATAAAAGCAAAAAGGGGAAAGATTGTGTTGAGACTTACTGGCACACACATGTGAAACTAGGTGAAGGAAACTTGAGTAAGCCAATAAGATGTAAATGTTTTGTTCACGTGCAATGGACATTTTTCGTTTTTATCTTCTACTTTGAGTTTTGTCATCTTACAGGTGAATGAGGAAATGCAAATGAAAATCAATAATCAGGTTACTCAAAAACATGTACTATTAAATTCTAATATATGACATCACGTCTTCGTTATTCTTGTCATTCTTTCTTTATATAGTATATAAAGTCTGTCATCCGACCGTTATAGAATTTATTTATTTAAAGGCCTTGTCGAAATCAGTAAACACAAATCTGTATCTAACATCACCAGCTTCACATCTGTCCAATGCCTTGGCACAGTTTTCTTCACTTATTGGGATCTCCTCAATCATTGGTTTAACGTTGTGCTTGGCAGAGATGTTCAACATCTCATTGACTTCTGCCTTGGATCCCAACATGGATGAACCGAAACTAGCACCTTGATTCAAGAAAGTGAATGGACTCACTTCAAACTTTTCAGTGACTGGTGGTAAACCAACAGAAATGAATTTCTTGTCAACTTTCAAAACTGACAAGTACTCTTCCAAGTTCAAACCATCGACACCACTAGCACAGTTCAAGATCAAGTCAAAGTAGTCGTCGTACTTGGTTGTCCAGTCCTTGTCTTCATTAGTAGCAATGAATTCGTGGGCACCGAGTTCCAAAGCTTGGTCCTTTTTAGATGAGGATCTTGAGAATGCAACAACATTTGCACCCATAGCATTGGCAAATTGCAAGGCCAAGTGACCCAAACCACCAATACCAATGATACCAACATTCTTACCCTTGGCATTGACACCCAAGTTTCTAACCAATGGTGAAAAGACGGTGATACCAGCACACATCAATGGTGCAGCGTAAACTGATGGCAAGTCCTTTGGAATTGGGAAAACAAATTGTTCATCAGCAATGGAGTGTGATGAGTAACCACCTTGGGTGATATAGTTTTCGGATCTCACGTCCTTGGAGTTGTAAGTAAGAGATGCTTGCTTACAGTATTGCTCGTTATCAGTTTGACATCTGTTACATGAACGACATGATGATGAGCATGCACCGATACCCACTCTGTCACCAACTTTGTATTCTTTAACTTCATCACCAACGGCAATGACTTCACCAATGATTTCGTGACCAACAACCAAGTCATTTCTTTGCAATGGGGCCCAAGAAGCATTGACAGTGTGGATATCTGAATAACACAAACCACAAACTTCATTTTTCAACACCACATCGTGTGCATTGATTGGTTTTCTGTCATAAGTGACGAGCTTTGGTTTGTTCCAGTTTTCACTTTTATCGACACCAAAACCTTGAAACTTGTTTGGAACTTGATGTTTCCCTTGAATCATCTTACGTATAGTTGGGAATGATTGTTCCTCTTTCGGGGGAAGGGGGAGGGGGAAATTGAAATATAATTGTTTCTAGTATATGAAACTTGACTCAAATTTTGATTAGTAAGTTTATATGGATGGAAATGGAAATAGAGAAGGAGAAGATGAAGGAATGAAACTATTCAATTGTTGTAAAAAGGGATTGGGCCCTCTATTTATAATGTAAAAAACAAAATTGGGAATAGAATTTAAAATTAAGCAGATGAATGGGGGCGGAGGCGAAAAGAACAAGAATTCACCAAGAAGATTCACTGAATACCAAAACGTGCTTATCTCCTACATGCTAGGAATTTCTCAAAACAAATATTCGAATTTCGAAAACAAGTATGTACCTGGGATCTTCAACTTAACCGAAAGCAACTACATGTATATGTAAATATATGTATGAGGAGCATGGTAAAGGCGAAGCCGGTGACTTTCTTCCTTGAAAGGAAAAGACTATCAATCTTAACAAGTTTTTTCCCTTAAGAATTAAGTATAAAAGTTATTATCCAATTGCTCTGAAAAAAGAAAACAAAAAGAAAAGAAACCAATTGTAGGTCGTTCGCAATAATAAGGATAAAAACTTAACCATTCGATATAAATAGATTTTGTTGATTTCCATGTTGAAGATCATACGGATACGGAGTGAAGGATCTGCAAATAAGGAGTTAAGGATCTGCAGATACGGAGTTGAGGATCAACAGGTAAGGAGTTAACCTCAACTACCTAAGCGAAAAAGTACGGAAGGATACGGCTATACAAATGAGATATGTATAGTGATTGGAAAGGATATATCTCTTTATATATTCTCCAAATAGTTTTTTGTGGTTTATAGTTTTTAAAAAAGTATCAAATTGTGATAACAAGAGAAGTGCAAAATGACTGAGCGGGTTCTTGTAATAACAACATTCCAGAGAGAGAGATTTCCTGCTAGCTAGAATTGGCCTTAAATCAAAACCCATGTCGAGA
The DNA here is from genome assembly GCF_030384665.1 of Lodderomyces elongisporus. Classification (NCBI taxonomy): domain Eukaryota; kingdom Fungi; phylum Ascomycota; class Pichiomycetes; order Serinales; family Debaryomycetaceae; genus Lodderomyces; species Lodderomyces elongisporus. The sequence continues at coordinate 798,528 of NC_083680.1, read as the reverse complement.
AGAAGTGTTACCCCCTTAATAATCAATTTTAAAAAGAATACACATGTAGATAGAGAGAATAGAATGAAAGTAAGAAAGGGTGCAGTCGCTAAAATTAAGATTAAAAAAAAAAAACAAGAATATTCTTTTTTTTGGCCGTAAACGTATCTCAACGCACATCAATCTCGGCTATGGTAATAGAAGATGGGTGTTGAATGATAGAAGGGGATGGAAGGGGACAAAGAGCATGAAAAGCAAAAAAAAAAAAAAAAAAAGGGAAATCAAAGAAAATTGGATTTTTCGATCTTCATATTGAAGGCAGTAGAAGAAACGATCTAAAACACAGAATCACATTGTGTGATATGTTGAGCCATGTCTCTGCTAAATTTGCACTCTGTATTAGTAATCAAAAGAACCAATACAAGCACAAGCAAGTTGGAAAGGGAAAAGAGGACAAGAATATCAGTAAAGCTAAATCTAGAGCCTCTCTAAGCAACCGCTTAGTAGAATTATCCCTTCATCCCCATTTATACTCTATATGCTCCATTTCGTCTTCCCTGTAAGTGTGTCCAAAACAGTATAGTCAAAGCCCAAAAAATAATCCTTTAAGCTGGAACTGATATTGGGATACATTATATTGTTAAAATGCAATTTTCGTACACAGCCCTGCACTGGTGGTGGTGGTGGTGGTGGTGGATGATCATCATTGTTGAGTCTTGCTTGTATCCACGTCCATGCCGCTGCTGCCCCCAACGCTTGTTCCGATAAATGCTCGTTGAAGATGTCCAGTGCAAACTCAAACGACTCAATCCCCCACAGACACCATTTGTTGTATAACGCCAATGCGCCATTGAAGGGTGCAACTTGGTCAAATTTGGAATGGTACATGAATATGGGAATTTCGGGCATATTAGTCTTATTCAAGTTGATCAAACAATTGTCTTGGATAGTTTTGTTTATAATGGGGTCTTCCAACAAGGCAAACCCTTTTGTAAAAGTTCTATTGCCGCCTGAAGTAAAAAACTGCTTCCATAGAAACTCGAGTAAACCAGGTACTAAACAGTCTCTAAGACTAACTTCGAAATTGTTGTGGTGATCAAAGTCGATGTTTGCTTGGATACGTTTCTGAAACTCTATGTATTCCTTACCCAAACCAGTTAATGCTAGTGGGATCAATCCAGCAAAAAGCGTGCCATCCGTCAACTCTGCAGTAGCTGTAATGTTCACAACCAACCCACCAAATGCACATCCAACAAGTGTGCTCTTTAATTCAGGTGCATATAAAGGCTGTAGACTCACTGCCCACCCAGTTGCTAATCCACCACCCGAATAACCCCAGAGTGCCACCTTGGCATCTTTATTTATACCGGTAACATCTTTTGATTGTAAAACTGACCGTACACCATCCAACACCGCATGCCCCATTAGTAAACCTGCGCCAAACGCCAGCTTGCTTCCTTCCTTCCTTCATAGTCAGCACTAATCACATAAATACCCTGCGCTAATGCCGGAACCATAAACCTCAAATCCAATTGAGTCATCATCGTTCCTTGTGGTGCACCAAATTGAAAACTATAGCTTGGACTACAGTCTATATGCGCCGAATCCTCAGCAGTCTGATACGACAAAACCTTGTTGGGGTCGGCATTATGGGGCTGCATTATGGGGCTGCATTACTGTCATCACTATTGCAGTCGCACTACCAAACGAACCTGTAGATCTATACATGATCTGCCACGAGTTAGCTACTTCAAAGGTGAAAAACAAATTGACTATTTTTTGCGGTGTCGGACGACTTTGAAGAGTGGTTCCTGGTTTAGCCTCTTCAAAACCAACAGGCGGGGAATAAAAAGGGTCCTGACTTGGAAGTACAAGCTTTAGCAATGATGCTTAAGCCAAATAAACAGCGTAAAGTAGTAAGAAAATACTCATTTTTAGTTGAAAAAAAAAAAGTAAAGTTTTCATTTAAAAATTAGCAAAAAAAGAAAAAGAAAGAAAGAGAAAAAAAGGAGACAAAGCAAATCAATCTTACCATTCAATTCTTTCTCTTTTTCTCTTTTTCCCTTTTTTCCTTCTTCTTCACCTTCTTACATTATTAAGGAACAGACAAACGGTGGAATTTGGTGAGCTTTTTAAAGACTTTGTGGGTAAGGTGAAAAATGACTGGTTGCGAAAAAAAAAAGCGAAAGACAAAAAAAATTATATATATAATACTACTTTTTATTAACAACGGGGTTGCTGCAACTTCACGTGAGGTTTATAATGTTAACGCTATACTTTCCCACTTTCTCTCCAACAACAAAAAAGGAAAAAGAAAAGAAAAGAAAAGAAAAAATGAGGAGGAAAGACCTTTAATTCAAAATCATATATTAAACAAGAAAAAAAAAAAAAGAATAGAAAAAATGTTTAACTCCGGTAGCTGCGTCGGATTTATCACCTCTTATTCTGTTCTGTATTTTCTTTCCAAACTCTGACAACTTTTTATTTATTTTTTTTTTTTATTTTGTCCTATCTTCTATTACATCATACGGGTCACGGGATCTTATTAAAAATTAAAACCAAATGTAGAAGGTTTGAAAAGAACATCAAAAAAAAAAACAATTTTTTTTTTAAAATTTGGGCCGGGAGTGGGAAAGAAACTCGCAATTTTGAGTCGCATGATGATATTGCAAACACTTCGACTATTAGACAATAAATGTTTTATGAGCAAACCTGGGCGTGTAGTACTTTAGTATATCTTAATGTTCACATCCTTTTGGATTATCCCTATTTTTTTTTTTCTCTTAGTTTTCGGGTAACAGGAACTTTAAGAACTCCCCGCCACTCACTTTATCGTATTTTCAATCTTCAGCACCACTACCAACATTCCCGTTATTCTTACTTTTCAATTTATTCTTTTTCCTCTACAACACACATACACACACATACACACACACACACACACACACCCTCGCATAATTCTCTTCAAACTTTCTGGATCTGGTAGTAAGATAAGTGAAGACATGGAAGTAAAATTTTTGAAAGTAAGTAAAATAAAATAAAGTTAAACAAAGTTAAAATAAAAATATAGTGTAATTTAAGATACTAAGATAAATTCGAGACTTGTGGGGATCGATAACACATACACACAAAAGAGAGCAAGAAAGAACGAGAAAGAGGGAGGAGTGAGAGGGGGGGTGGGCGAGCGCAAAAAAAAAAACAAAAAACCAAACCAAAAAACAAATGAAAATAAACATTTGATAAAATAGTTCAATTGCTGTCTCAGAAATTTTACAATACATTCTTTAAGCAGCTACTCAAGCCTTCCATTATCTTCATCAGACAAACCAACAAAAAACTTATATAGTCTGATTCAGTATCTTCCATCGCTGTGAAAGCCAAACTTTTGATTAGAAAATTTAAAGAATTTTAAACAATCAAAGGTGTTGCGATTATCAAACTATACAAGGCTAGAGGCGATAGATCTGCAAACAAATACACATATATCTTTTTAGAACAAACACTACTTAGAAAAAATATTACTTTCTTTCTTTTTTTTTTTTTTTTTTTAAAAGGAAACTCTTTAAACAAAAGACTAAAGGGCAAATTCAGCATTGCATAGGAACATATCTTTATACTACATAGATTACAAATCTAAAGAGACACATACGCAGACCCCTAGCTCAATATCTCCAAGATGTTGATGAATCTACCGTTGGAGATTCAAATGCAACTCCTATATATGGTCCCACATTCTAATCTCAAATACATCAATTCTCATTTTTACATTTTATACAATGACTTGTTTTACCACAAGATTAGACACACTTTTGGCGACGATACTTTAGAGGTCATTGTACGGGTGCTACCCTGGCTCAAACCATATATCAAATCGTTAGATGCGTTTCGGTACGAGAATAGAAAAATTATAGCCAAGAGACTAGACTTGATTGATACATTGGATGAGAATCAACACATTAGAGGGTTGGGAGAGAATGAGGACGAGAGAGAGGAAGAAATGGATTCAGAAGAGGAAGAAGAGATAAGTTGTAATCAGGTTGATAATATTGCATTGAATCCGTTGAATGTGCAATATGTTAAGGATTCATGGAAGTATATCTATTCCATTTTCAAAAACAAACGTCTTTTCGCAGAATACTCTGACTACAAGATTGACGAGCCTTCAAATTACATCTACAACCATTATGTCGAGATTAATCGCACTTATTTGCTAAGCTATTCCAAATACGTGTGGCTCTCTCCAGGAACGTATAACCTCAATGTTGGGTTGGCTGTGAAGTATGGCCATGGATTGGGAACCACTAAATTTGAAGTCAAGTACAATTTGAATGACGAAGACGATAATGACGCAACGAGGATCGAGGACGACAAGGAGAGTTCCAAGGTGGTTATTAATTCATTTTACCCACCAACAAATATTAACGACATTTTGCCCAAAAATCAATTTTGTTTTCTCAAAGTCGGTCTGTTTGAAGTTCCCCCGAAAAAGGGGGCACATTCCAAATCCAAAAACAAAATGCGCCGTGTTGAAATCAAGATGGAGGAAATAGGCCTTTATTTAAAGAGTGGGTTTCGGATTTACTTTATTGACATTAGCCAGCCATCATTGTTGTATAATGAATATGATTTGCTTTACTACACTTTGAATGACACCAATTATAAGCTATTTATTAATATATTGCTTAAGAATTTGTACAAGGCCATCAACTATGTGCAGAATGGCGGTTGTTCGGATAATATGAGCATTCAATGTGCACCAAATGCCTATGGAAAAGGTGATCCTTATCAAATATGGAAGTCCTATGATAAATCGTTTTTAAAGGAGTATACTGATGACCAAGCTCCGTTGAACAGAGGTTCGAAGTCGTTTTCGAGCCCCGGTCCTCGATCAAGTTCAAACTCGAGCTCAACTTTAAGCTCAACTTCGTCTACATCGGTGTCATCACTACGTTCTGGCCAACATCCCGTATTCCGATATGACTTGAAGAAATTGGAGAGGTATGCTGATTTCTATTATAACTCAACTCGAGATATGAGGCGATATTTCAAATTTAGTACGATTTATCAACAACGTCAGTTTATCAACAGGTTTGGCGATTATGACCTTGATTGGAAAGAGAGTGAACAGAACGAGAAACTAAAGGAGAGCAAGTCCTTCAATGGATTTGATGGTATTAATAGACTTATTAGTGAAGGTCAACAGCAGGCTGATGAATCCACTACGAATGAAGTACGGAAAGATGAAGAAGTAAACATAAATAAGGTTCAAGAGGTAAAATCAAGAGCAGAAACAGAAGCAGAAGAAAATAGCATGGCTAGTAAAAAGAGGAGAGGTTTGCAAAAAAGATGCAACTATGATAAGCACGGATTGAAGTGGAAAATACCCATCATTGGAGAACTATAAGAGAGCCGAGTTGTTTTGCAGACTGAGCCTATTTCTTTTTTTCTTTTTTCTTTTTTCTTTTTTCCTTCTCTTTTTTCATCTTGACAAAGTATTAGGATCAAAATTACTAGATGCTGTTAAATGCAAACAGCTTCAAACTATATAGGATAATAATTATAGTATAGTTAGGTTTCTTTGTTTCTTTTTTTTTTTTTTTTTTTTTTTTTCCTTTCAAATTTGTTTCATTTTCTCCTTGACCTTTTTATTCTTGGTCTCTCTTCTGTATTATGAAATAATATTCTTTTCCCATGGGTCTGGACCAAGAAGCGAGTAGTGGCTCGCGCTCGAGTGGATATTGTGTAAATTTATATGTGGTGTTGTGTTGTTTCATTTGGCGTTTGTTGTCGCCATTTCTTGCCGATTATCACGTGCACCCTTTCTTTTTCAAAAGTAGATGCCAAACAAACAGAAATAAAAGAAAAAAGAAAAGAAGATGAAGAAATTCACATTCAACCCCGCATTCCAATTTGGCAAGGTTACAAAAAAAAGAAAGTTTTTTCTCTTTTTCTTTTTATTTAATTTAATTTTTTTTTTATTATTTTTGTGCTTCCCCAGTTTGAATGAAAAATGATTTATCCCCGGCTATCTCCTCTATACGTCTCCACATCCACTTGAGTAAAAAAAAAGAAACAGAAAAATAAAAATAAAAATCAAAAAAAGAGGAAATCGGTAGCACCCATAAACCAATGCACATCGAGCATTATGTTTCAGCTAACTCCACCCGCTGCCACCACTGTTTACTTCAAGAGTGTTTATTAAACGATACGGAGATCGTTATCCTTTAGCGGGAAGACAAAAAACTAAAATTGAGGAATAGGATTCGAGAGAATATAAGAACAAGAAATAGAGGCCCGACATTTTCATCGTATGTCGAACTAAACATATTCTATGGCCAGTAATTGTTGCCTTTAATTGCTTTACAGAATAAGAGGTAACAAAACGAAAAGGGAGATATTAAAACCAAAAAACTAAAAAAAATACAACAAAGAATATGAAGGCGAAGGAAATTGCTTCCAGCCATTGTGTTTACCATAACTTATTTATGAGTGGAATTGAGAGTAGGAAACTTTGGTGTCAAATCCTTCGTGCGTGCCCTTGGACTAAGCTCAATGCACGTAGAAGAAGGATTTCACATAGCAACAGTTTGTGACTCCATACTTTGTAAAGTAGTAAATATAATCTCACTCGTTTTGATGGAGTGTACTTTCTTTCTTTCTCTTTTGATCCCAGAACAATGAAAAAAAAAAACAAAATTGTTGGTTAAACAGTGTTTTGGCAACATCTCACCAATAGCCGATGTAAGCCGAGAAACGTTACACCAGCACAGATATCATAATTATTTCTAGTACTACTGGCTCAAACTACTATTGCTCACTGTTGGCCACTACCTCGCTACCTTAACGACCGCCAAAGAGAAAAAAGAAAAAAAGAAAAAAAGAAAAAAAGAAAAAAAAAAAAAAAGAAAAATAAAAAATATAATTATCATAACCTCCACAAATTCTCTGTGATTATGCCAGTCCCTCCTTCCCCATAATGTATTCCTCTATATATTTGCACAAAGACACTTTCAAATATGTATATACCCCAGTTTGCATGATATTTTGAACCGATTTTATACGTGAAAAATCATTTCTCTCTTAATACCTTCCTCCCCTCTCTCCCTCCCACCACCAGCATACCGTTCCCCTATCTCACATTCTTTGTTCCCACATATATATATATATAAATTTGTATATATGTATCTCAATTTTCCCAGAAACACCTCAGTTTACCATCCTTTTTCCTTAGCATCTTATATATTCATTACTGAAAATCTATAAAAAAAATTTTGACTTCACATATTGTCTTCAAGTTCTTGTTGCTTTTCTTTTTTTTTACTTAATTTTCAAACCCCTACTATTCTATTTGTCTCGACTAGCATCTAACTACCGATCTTCTTTGATAGAGCCTGCTTTCCCATACACATCAATTCTGCTTCCCCTTACCCTTCCCTATTTTTGCTGCTTTCATTACCACACTTATGCACAAGATGTTGAGAAGTACATTAAAATCAACGGTTCGCACATCGGGCTTTTTAGCGACCAAATTACAAAACAACTTTTCCACGCAATCAACTAACCTCGCCGCTTATGGTTTCATCGGTTTAGGTCAGATGGGACAACATATGGCAAGACACATCTATGAAAACTTGGATGAAGGTGACACCTTGTATGTTTACGATACCAACCCGGTAGCTGCTGCCAACTTTGTTGAAACAGTCACTACGCAAACCCCGCAAAACAACGAGAAACTAAAAGTATACCCAGATCTCAAAAGTTTCACGGACCTGGGAAACGAGGCTTTGGATTTTATTGCCACTATGGTTCCAGAGGGAAAACACGTCAAAGCTGTTGTGGAGGAGCTTGTTGAGAATGCTGCTGCCAATGGCAATCCTAATTATCAAACCACGATTATTGACTCATCAACCATCGATATTCCCACAAGCCGTGCTGTTCACGAATACGTTAAACTGAAGCTTCCGAACTTTGATTTTATCGATGCTCCAGTCAGCGGTGGTGTTGCCGGCGCAAGAAAGGGAACATTGTCCTTCATGCTTAGTAGAAACACTCATGAAGATGTCTCACCTGCACTCACAACACTCTTGAACAAAATGGGTAAAAACATCTTCCCTTGCGGTGCCCAACATGGTACTGGTCTTGCTGCTAAGCTATCAAACAACTACCTCTTGGCCATTACCAATTTGGCCACTGCAGACTCTTTCCAATTAGCCAAGGCTTTTGGATTGAACTTGCAGAACTATGCAAAATTGGTTGCTGTCTCCACAGGGAAAAGTTGGGCTTCAGTTGACAATTGCCCCATCGAAGGTGTTTATCCTGAAAACAACTTACCTGCTGATGTTGGTTTTCAAGGTGGTTTCATCACCAAGTTGACCAGAAAAGATGTCGTGTTAGCCACTGATTGTGCTAAGGAGCAAAACAGATTTCTCTTCCTCGGTGACATTGGAAGACAATGGTACGACAAGGCCTGTGAAAGAGAGGATATTGCTCAAAGAGATTTAGGTGTGCTTTACGAATGGCTCGGGGACTTGGAACAAAGACCAAATGGTGACATTGTTGACGTCAAACAATAAATCATGTATGTGCAAGGTTTATTTAATCTAGGTTATAATCTCTAAGTAAATCTATTTACATTTCTAAAAAAGAACAAAAAAAGTACAGAAAAAAAAAATTATGATAAAGAATATTTAGAAATAAAACGTGCATTACAAATTGTAACATATCAAGGCAATTATATTTTGATCATTTAATCTGCAGTCGGCAACTCCAAAGAAGTAAAAAAAAAAAAAAAGGAAACAAAAAATAAGACTTTTGATTCCATTTTTTTTTTGCTTGTTAGCTCTTGCAACATCGATAGTTGGTTGATAGATGCAAGTAGTTAAAACTGTCTTTAAGCGGATCATCACGTGATAACGCACGGCACGAGAATATAGTAGAACCACTGCAACCTGTACACGCCAATGTGTACCTCTAATTCTGTCTATCTCTCTCCCTCTATCTCTCCCTTTATCTATCGTTAAACAATAAGAATTATCGAAGTCTCCCTCACTACTAGCTGTCCACTTCCCATTTTACCTCTTTCTCCCTTTTCCTCTTCTCCCCTCCCACTCCTTCAATTCCAATATTCGTAAACTGACATATACTTTTTTTTTCATTTTCCATCATGCCTTTTGTACCAATCTCAGTCTTCGAAAACAGCGAATATCTTGCACTGATTTAACACTATACCAATTGACTGAGACATTTAATAAATTGTAGTGAGAAACAACATTTAAGCATGAATAATTTGCTTAGAAAGAGTGAATCTTTACAAACACCCACTACATGGAGGAGAGTATCCAAAGCAGGTGGTATAGGACTATTTGTTATTGGAACATTCATTGCCTGGCTAATTTACTACGACATATACGCACTACCCGGTCCTTTTGATACATTCAGATACCCTCACTCAGGTTTAGCTTTTTCTTGCTCTTCTAGTTCTTCTTCTTTAACTGCTCCAGTTTGTCAACAATATGAGTATGCTTTTCCTAAATCATACAGGGAAAACAATTCCACAGTATTAAACATTTTATTTGACCCAGTATTTAGGGATCAATCGGCAAAGAAATTATCAGGAGCTGTTCAAATTGCTACAGATGTATACGATGATGATCCAACAGTTGATGCCGATCCGCAATATTGGAAAGTCAAATTTGGACCATTTTACAATTACTTACGGAAAACTTTTCCAATAGTTTTCGAAAATTTACAAGTTGAGATAATCAACTCTCATGGCATTGTAATTACATGGGAAGGTAGTGGCAGTGGTGACCATGATACTCGTGGTAGTAATGAATTATTGAAACCGATATTGTTAATGGCACATCAGGACGTGGTACCAATTCAACAGTCAACTTTGAATCAATGGACGCATCCTCCATATGACGGAGTTTACGATGGCGACAGATTATGGGGGCGCGGATCTTCTGACTGCAAAAATTTGCTTATTGGTCTCTTGGAAACTGTAGAGGAGCTTTATAAGTTCGGGTTCCAACCTAAAAGAAGCATCATTTTGGCGTTTGGATTTGATGAGGAATTGGGCGGCGAAAGAGGAGCACGGTATATTGCCAAGCATCTTACAGCCAAGTACGGAAACGACTCATTTTATGCGGTTGTTGATGAAGGCGGACAAAGCATTGCCTACGAAAATGATGTCTTGCTTGCTCTTCCCGGTACTGGAGAAAAAGGAATGACAGATGTGATTGTGGGACTTCATACTCCAGGGGGGCACTCGTCTGTTCCACCGGACCACACCGCTATTGGACTTGTGTCTAAAGTAATTGATGCTTTGGAAGAAGACCCATTCGATCCGATTTTCACCCCGAAGAATCCAACATTCCACGAATATCAATGCATTGCGCAATATTCACCTTCATTGAACAAGCATATTAAGTGGGACCTCTTGCACGCAGACAAGAGCAAAAACTCAAACAAGGCAGCAAGAAACTGGCTCTATCGCAAATCGTTACTAAGCAGATATTTGATCACGAGCACACAAGCAATCGATGTTATTTCCGGAGGAGTCAAATCCAATGCCTTGCCCGAGTATGTGGAGGCGGTAGTAAACCACCGAATCGCAATTGAGTCATCAGTCGATGCAACATACAACCATGACTTAGCCCACATTCGTCGTATAGCTAAAAAGTACAATCTCGGTCTTGAATCCGAAAACAAAACTATTTATGCAGCAACCTCGAACGGTAAATTTACTGTGCGCAAAACTTCTGAGTTGGAACCAGCACCTACAACTCCCACTACAGGGCGTGTATGGGAATTGTTTTCAGGCAACATCCGTCATGTATACGAACAATTGGCGTTTACGGACCCGAATTCAGAGTATCATGGCAAACGAGTAATAGTGGCTCCTGGTATTGCAACTGGAAATACTGATACGAAATACTATTGGAATTTGACAAAAAATATCTTTCGATATAGACCTGGATTAATGACGAGCGTTGAGTCACACGCACATGGAGTTGATGAACATATTCTTTTTGATTCTCATTTGCAAATCATTGCTTTTTACTTTGAATATTTACAATTGATAAATGAAACAGAGAACTTTGATTAGAGAGATACAGAGAGAGAGAGAGAGACAAGAAGGTGAGAAACTGAAAAAAAAACCAAGGAAGGCGTGGGGGGGGGAGTGGGGCAGGGAAACAACGACAAGGAAACGAAAAACACGTTAAAGAGGTGATAAAGAAGGTGAATAATTGAAAACTGACTAAAAAATAAAAATAAAAATTGAGCAACATTAGTAAAGATTTGAAGGAAGATGCGAAGGGGAAAGGCGGAAAGAAAGATAGAAAGAGAGAAAAAGAGGAAAAAAAAGTAGAAGTTTTGCTTTCTTCCTGGAACTATCGGAACATTATGTTAAGACCCAATTGTAAAGTGAGGAATAGATTACTCAAGAAGGGTATCACGGAATGCATTTACCTCTGTGAACTTGCTCTTATCGAGAAAAATGAATGAATAAATAAAGCAAGTAAAGCACAAAAGGAAAAAAACAAAAAACCAGGTTAAAATGCAAAAGCTAGCGGAGTCCCTGTGTGTCCTTCTTTATTTTGTATCTATCATGGGGAGGGGGCTGGGAAGGTATAGGGGATTTCTTTTTTATTTAAAAAAAAAAAAGAAAAATAAAATAAAGTAAAATAAGCTAGATTCTATACGTTTCCAAAATAGAAAGAGAAAGAAAAGAAAGAAGAAAAGAATTTAAAATAATGTAATTAATGTAGAAGAAAAAAGAATGAAAGGGTAGCGACTGCGATAGCCCTGTAACCTTTTTCCCGTTGTGGTTCTTCTTTCTGCAAAGCAATCATCAATATCGAATAATATAAATACTATCATACACCATGCGGATCACTTAAATACCATGGGTTGTCATCTTTTTCTCCTGGCCCTCCGTCTCCATCTTCCTATTTCTGTTTTCTTTATTTTTTCTTTTGGCCCTTTCACGTTCTCCAAATCAGACTTTTCTACAATAAAATCGAATTAAAGAGTCCAAAAATGTCATCAACTTTAAAACTTAAGCAATACCCAGTGGATACTTCGCGTGAAGCTATCTTCAATGATTCCGTTGCCCTTCTTAAAAAAATACCACAATGGAATGAAGGCAAGACTTTCTACAAGTCTTCAAACTATCCTGTATACTCCAAACACAACGAAGTTGACGGAGACTTTTGGTGCTCTCGTGAAACAGTGTTGAAGAACATCAACGTTGAACGGTTGCGCAAGGCCATTATTGGAACTACTGAACAAGGCTTTACACATTCTGATTACGAGCCACATTATGTCCATGAGATTTCAGAAATGCAAGTCCGCAACTTGCAACAATATAAGGATGGATGGAGCTACACTATTCATGCCCAATACAACTTTGGCTTTCCTTTGAGCAAAAGAACATTCAATGAATTGATTCATATATACATCGATGCAGCCAAACAATGGGCTTTGATAGTCAGTTTACCCATAAAAGGTGCATTGTATGAGCATTCAGTCTTGGGGGAGTACGTGTCTTTAGAAGAATTGAAATGGAATGACAATAATGATAGTGCAGAGTGGTTAGTTGCAACAACGTCTACTGCTGGTGGGAATGTACCAGACTGGGCCACCAAATGGAGTTTAGCAGGTGCGCTTGCTAAGGATGTTCCCAATGTTGTAGACTTGATAGCCTCAAAGGATTATTTTGACGTTGGCGAGTCCGAAATATTGACACTTCCTACAGGGAATTGATAAAATAAAGGCAACAAACATCTACAAGTAGTGGACAATTGGATGGAAGAGCATTTAGAATGTCATCAGGATGATGATTACAATTCTGTCTTAATTTCTGCATTTGTTTTTGTATTTGACTTTGTACTTGCGGTTAATTTTCTTTACGGTTTTTGAATCCTACAAACACACACAACTTGGCGTTTGATCCAGACAGAGATGTCATTCACAGAAGTAATTTCATTCATATTATGGTCGTGACTTTCTCCACAACCATGTTACTTCACGGTACAATATGACTTGAAGCTTTTTTTTTTTTTAATACATCAATTGTGTAGTTATGTTAGTGTTTCTATTTTTCTACTTTTTGTACTTTTTCTTTTTGCGAGTTTATAAATTTGGTAGTTTCCTGGTCTCTAATACGACAAACCATGCAGTCTAACGAAATAATTTGATTCCTCGTTACAACTTTTTTTTCCTGCTCAAATGTTGTTTCCATCGAGAAGATTTGCTGCACCTGCAACTGCAATCGTCAAAGATAAAACATCATTTACCGTGACAGCTGAAGGTGCTTTGATAGGGTTTTCTTTTTTTTTTTTTTTGGGGGGGGGGGGTGGCTATCCTGCTCTGAAGAAGATTGAATGAAAAAAAAAACATATCTTCAAACCACCACTGGCGCTCTCTGTTCTTTGATAATAGAATTGTGTACTAGAATCAGCAATCATTGTTTGATCAATTAGTTTTGGTCGCATTCTTTGACCAATAATTCTTTACTGGTTTGGTGTAGCACACAAAATGTTGATGGAGTTAACTCAATAAGGAGACTCCAAGATTAATTGAGAAAACAGAATAAAATAGTATATCAAATCTTCAAAAGTCCATTCTCGTGTGTGTAAGTTTAATGGGTTTATAGTCCATGACCACCTCACTGAAGCTATTTTGATGCCCGGATAGCATTTATTTAATTAATTAATCGATTATTCAATTGTAAATGTGCTAGTGAAAGGATGTGCCCACAGCAAGCATATTTCTTAGATATGAATACCCTGACATATCACATTCCACATTGACCCTAATCAAAAGTGCGTGAAAAAACAACATACTCATTGACTAGAAAGTAAGTTCAAATATCACTAATGACCAAGCAATTTTGTAAAGATTTTTAGTAAAGCCCAACATGTGCTCTTTTTAAGCAAGTAAGTGATTTACATCTCATCAGATCTATTATGCTGTGTTTAGGGAAGGAACGTAAAACGTAGAAGCAGAACAGAGGGGAAGCAACAGGAGCACCAACACCAGCAGCAGACCATGTAGTGCTCGCATGAAGTATATAAAGTGTCACCAAGATAAAGAAGAGATAAAAAAACCTTGAATATATATAGATGAAGCCGTCGAGGAACTTTATTAACCTTTAGAATATTCGTGTAGAATGTATATTGCCGTGTTATGTTATGTTATGTTATTGAATTAGACTCAGATCTGGGTTTCTATAAACGCTACCACATAAATACATCGCGATAGTTTCCTCCATCTATTATAAATTTTTATTCTTTTTTTTTTCCCTCTATTTTTTTTTCCTCTGTTTTTTTTTTTCTCTTAATTTTTTTGAACTTGTAAAAACTTGGGTTTTGTCTCTGGATACAACTATCGAAATTGAGTTCATAACTGCCAGTTGCTTTCCTTTTTTTTCTTCTTCCTCTATTAATTTTGCCTTTGGAATAATTATATTAATAATAATAAAACAAAGGAAGACATAAGGTTGTTTACTTGAACTTTCAAAGAGGATACACTTTTCCCTTTTTATTTCGAAATTGTATGTTAAATAGAGCAAGTTTCAAAATAATGACATCACCTTTATCTACACAACTGGGCCAAAAGTGGACTGCTTCAACAGTCAGATCTACATTCTTAGACTACTTTAAGAGCAAGAGAGACCACACTTATGTACCATCATCTTCGGTTGTTCCTCACAATGACCCAACCTTGTTGTTTGCGAATGCAGGTATGAACCAATACAAGCCGATCTTTTTAGGTACAGTTGATCCAAGTAGCGATTTTGCCAAATTGAAGAGAGCAGCCAATTCACAGAAATGTATTAGAGCTGGTGGTAAGCACAACGATTTAGAGGATGTTGGTAGAGATTCTTATCATCATACCTTTTTTGAAATGCTTGGTAATTGGTCATTTGGTGATTATTTCAAGAAAGAAGCAATCGGTTGGTCCTGGGAGCTTTTGACAGAAGTATACGGCTTGGAGAAAGATAGGTTGTACGTGACTTACTTTGAAGGTGATGAAAAGCAAGGTTTAGAGCCAGATATGGAGGCTAAAAACTTTTGGTTGAGCGTTGGTGTTGCCGAGGATCACATCTTGCCAGGTAATGCCAAGGACAACTTCTGGGAGATGGGTGATCAAGGCCCATGTGGTCCTTGTTCCGAAATCCATTACGACAGGATTGGTGGCAGGAACGCCGCCTCATTGGTGAACATGGATGACCCAAATGTATTGGAAGTCTGGAATATTGTGTTTATACAATATAATCGTGAATCCGATGGCTCATTGAGACCTTTGCCAAGTAAACATATTGATACAGGTATGGGATTTGAAAGATTGGTTTCTGTATTGCAAAATAAGTCTTCTAATTACGACACCGATGTCTTCTTACCCATTTTTGATAAAATAAGAGAAATTACTGGTGTGCGTCCATATACTGGTAAGTTTGGCAGTGAGGACAAAGATGGTATTGATACTGCTTACAGAGTGATTGCTGACCATGTGAGAACATTGACTTTTGCAATTTGCGATGGTGGTGTACCAAACAACGAAGGTAGAGGGTACGTTTTAAGAAGAATTTTAAGAAGAGGTTCACGTTATGTTCGTAAATACATGAACTACCCTATTGGTTCATTTTTCCAACAATTGGTTGATGTTGTTATTGAGCAGAACAAGGAGATTTTTCCCGAGCTTGAGAGAGGTGTTGCTGATTTGAAAGAAATTTTAAATGAGGAAGAATTGTCATTTGCAAAGACCTTGGACAGGGGTGAAAAATTGTTTGAGCAGTATGCAATAATTGCATCAAAGACCCCAGAACAAACTTTGTCAGGAAAAGACGTTTGGAGGCTATATGACACGTATGGTTTCCCAGTAGACTTGACTAGGTTGATGGCGGAGGAAGCTAGTTTAAAAATCGACGAAGAAGGTTTTGAAGTTGCAAAAGAAGCTTCGCGGGAAGCTTCCAAAGGCTCTGGACTGAAGGGTGGTGCGTCTTTGATCAAACTTGATGTTCACGCATTGTCTGAAATTGATGGTAAGATTGCCAAGACTGATGATGAAGCCAAGTATGGCCTTGACAATATAAAAGCCAAGATCCTTGCTATTTACAATGGAAGTGAGTTTTTGGAATCTGCAGAGTTCGATGAAGAGAACAAACAATATGGTATTTTGCTTGATAGAACCCCATTTTATGCTGAGCAAGGTGGACAAGAATACGATACTGGTAAGATTGTTATTGATGGCAAAATGGAATTTAACGTGGAAAATGTCCAAGTTTACGGTGGTTACGTTTTACACACAGGCTACTTTGTTGAGGGATCTTTGGCTTTGGGAGATGAAGTGGTTGCAGCATACGATGAGTTGAGAAGGTGGCCTATTAGAAACAATCACACAGGTACTCATGTGTTAAACTATGCATTAAGAGAAACTCTTGGTGAAGGTGTTGACCAAAAAGGTTCCTTGGTTGCGCAAGAGAAATTAAGATTTGACTTTAGTCATAAACAAGCATTGACAATCAAAGAGTTGGAACAAGTTGAGCAACTTTCAAACCAATACATCAAAGAGAATAAACAAGTGTATTACAAGGATGTTCCTTTGGCCGATGCTAGATCCATAAATGGATTGAGAGCTGTTTTTGGTGAAACGTATCCTGATCCTGTTCGTGTTGTTTCCATCGGTGTTCCAGTGGAGACCCTATTAAAGAACCCAGAGAATGAAGAATGGAGATCCATTTCTATTGAGTTCTGTGGAGGAACACATGTTGCTAGAACAAGCGAAATTAAAGATTTGGTCATCACTGAAGAATCAGGTATTGCAAAAGGTATCAGAAGAATCGTTGCCGTGACTGGCCACGATGCTCATGCTGTACAAAGAATTGCCAAGGAGTTTGACGAGAAATTAAACGAAGTGGATAAGATGGAGAACGGACCATTTAAGGAGAGCAAATTAAAAGAATTTGGTGTTACATTGAAGAAGTTGACCATATCTGTGTTGGATAAACAAAAATTGACAGATAAATTCGGCAAAATTGACAAGTCTTACAAAGACCACTTGAAAGCAATTCAAAAAGAGGAAAGCAAAAAGACATTGGATGTTGTTAAGAAATGGCTCGATGGTACAAAGGAGGAAGAATGTGATTTCTTGGTTGCTCGTATACCTATCGGTGCGAATGCCAAAGCCATCACTGAGGCATTCACCTTTGTCAAAAAGCAAAACAGAGCAAAGTCACTATACTTGTTTACAGGCGAGTCTGATAGAGTCGCGCATGGATGTTATATAAGTGATGCAGCAATTGCAAAGGGTTTAAATGGTTCTGAACTTGCCGCTGCAGCCGTTAAATTCGTCGGTGGTAAGGCAGGTGGAAAAGGCAACATTGTACAAGGTATGGGAGATAACGATAAGCAGGTGGATGCCGCCGTTGAAGAAGTCACCAGATTGTTTAAAGAAAAACTTTAATGTTGCTGTTTTAGAAGAGATTTATAGGAAGGAATTCTGTATAATTTTATTTTTAAAGGTAGAAATCTATAATAATAATAAAGAAGAAAGGAAAGAATAAAAATATTTAATGAAATTTAACTAATTACAGTGGACATATTCTAATACTTTCGGCTCAATTTATAATTACAATCAAGTAGTTAATTGTGACCAACAACAAATAAATATAGCAAGATCCTTACGTTTATTGTGGGGAGGGGGAAAGAGCTAGAAGCAATATTTATCTACATTTACTTACACATGATTACGCAGTAGCAGTTGAAAAGATTTTAGAACTCTTCATCTGCTGCTTCGATCGCGTTTTGTTGTTTTTCTCGGCGCCTGTTTTCCTCATCTCTCAACTGCTTAACAACTCCAAGTCTTCTGTTTAAACCTGTTTCTGCAGCCTTCGACATGACTCCAAGCATCAAATTCACTGATCTGACGCCATCATCATTACATGGAATTGGATATGTTAACAAACTGGGTTCCATATCGGAATCACAAAGCCCGATTGTAGGTATACATGCCGCTAAACACTCCTTGATACAGTTTCTGTTTTCCACTGGATTCAAGAGTACAACTAAATCTGGCTTAATAATCAGATTGTGCTCTTTCCCTGTGCTGATCACTTCGTCTGCCATATCAATTTGCTGCTTCTGAAAAGGGTCCAGAATCTGCTTTGTCACTTCAACGTAATTTGTGATGGTACCAGGAATCCACCTTTTGGAAACATAGTATCCTCTTGACCTATTGGCAGCTGCAATTAACGATTCCCTTATGGACCAATTCTTATGTGTGCCAACAAACAATATAGAACCACCTTTTTCACTTACCCCCTCAATAACTTTACAAGCGAGTTGCAACTGTTCAAGGGTTTTATTAAGATCGATCACGTGAACTCCATTATAAGTACCATACACGAATGGCTGGAAGCTAGGTCTAAAGGAAGCAACAGATTGACCAAAATGGCATCCTGCGGCTAATAATGTACTGATAGTGGTTTTTGAGATGTTTGTTGGTGTATGTGTGTCTCTTTCGGGTTTATAGACGTGCTTCATTTTTGAACCCAACGACGCAGTGGTTCTAAGGTAATTCAACTGTCTAATATAGAGCTCGTATTCTGAGTAATTTTTGTATTCTGGAGTTGGTCTCAAATTGGGGTATTGAGAACTATACTGACTCGTAACAGACGAACTTGACGATTCTCCCGGTCCGGCGTCTTCTGAAGCGGAAGAGTCGGTTTTCTTTGCGTCCTCTTTACTATACCATGGACGGTTTTTGGAAAGCTCCTCGGTCAATTTCATGTTTGCAAGTATATACTCTTTCAAATCTTCATCAAGTTGTTTAACTTTATCTCCTGGCAAACCACTCAAGTCCTCATTAAGTTTTGCAATTCGTTCGTTTATCAAAACCGTTGGAGTCTTGTTCAACGTATCAATCAACTCCTGAGATCGCTGAGTCATCAATACAATCTCTTTCTGCTTTTGAAGCGCAGCTTCCTCTCTTGCCAAAGCCTCTGCAATAGCACGTTCTCTTAACTCCTTGTTGGATAATTTGTGCTCCATCGGAAGTTCTGCTGCTGCTGCTGAGCTGGAGGATGAGGACGAAGACGAAGTTGGCTCCGAAGATGACTCCGGAATAGCATGAAACCTAACGTAGCTTGCCAGAAACTGTCTTCTATTTACCGCAAACACGGTCCTGTTCAGTAGAATGCCTCTCATGTTCGATAGTGCTGTTAAACCACTAGATAAGTTACTTGAATGCATTAATCATATCCGAAAAGAGAATCAAAAAAAAAAAAAAGAAAAAAGAAAAAAGAAAAAAGAAAAAAGAAAAAATTTCAACTTTTTCCTGCCAGTGAGCTCAGGGACAAAAATTTTTACATATAGGCACGACGCGGGTATGACAGGTGGTTTCTTGCAGAAAGTAAAGACATATCATAAAATGCTACAGTACCATGCGGACACTTTGAGCCTAGAGTCGTTTGTCTTGCGAGCCCTTCCGAATGGAAAGTTCTGCAACGATGGTTACCTTGTAATATTTGACCATGATCTATTTCATGCCAAATTGTCATTCAACGATTTACGTCCTAGTATAATAGAAGTGTTATCTAGCTTGCGAATTGTTCTAATTGAATCATGCGACGAATTTGTCAAATTTCTAAACACCGTTAACCACCCATGCACATTAGTGATTTATGGTTTACTATCATTTGTTTTGGGCATGGACCTGTTTGTTATCAGAGGTCAGAAATATCATTTATGCAGCAGCGCATATGGTATAAACAAACTTTTACATGAAATGTTCCTCATACATGTCAAATACAAAGTAGATATATCCTTGAATGATCCATTTGTCAACAATTTAGCTTTACCAGATATCTCACTACCTTGTTTTTATAGTCCAGATTTTTCTCATGAGCAAGCTCTAAGTTGTGACCTGTCTCAAGTCTCGGTATATACTCATAATCATTTTAGATCTGCATCTTCATTTACACCACAACCACCTGGTGTAAGTTTACAGAAGATCCTTAGCAAATGGGCAAATTTTCAAAAGTAATTTCACTAGCTACATGACTATCTTTACGTATTAGAAATCAAAAAAAAAATATTCAATTTTAATAAGGTTGAATTGCGTACTTAATTTATTTCTTCAACCTTCTCGCCATCTTCAGAGTTTTCCCCTTCACCAGTATCTTCAGCAGAACCTTCAGCACCGAGAGAATCATCAGAAAGGAGATCTTTACCTCCTGCTGCACCTAATTGATTGGCCAAAGCACTCAAATCTGGAGAGCCACCGGCGCCACCGGCACCACCCATTCCAGCGAGCAATTGTGAAAAGTCCATACCTCCTGGGCCACCCATACCACCCATTCCTGGCATTCCGCCCATACCGCCCATTCCTTCCATACCTGGCATGCCACCCATGCCACCCATGCCACCCATGCCACCCATTCCACCCATCAAATCTTCTTCATCGTTAACCTCGTCTTGTTCGTCTTCGTCTACCCATTTATCAAAATCAGTTTTGATGTAGTGGTACTTCAACTTCTCTTTTGTTAATCTTGGCCAGTACTCTTCCTCTGCTTCTGCTTTTCTCAATACCATGTAGATATGGTTTCCATTTCCAGTATTAATTTTGGAATTTTCTGGGTCAATATCTCTAAAAAAATCAATCTTTAATTCATATGGCTGTTCTGATTTTGATGAATTTGCCTTCACAGTCAAGTATGTAGGTTTCAAGTCAATATTTAAGTTTGTTGGGTCAACTATCTCAATAGTCAATAAAACCACGTTTTTCTCTGCGTCGGTGGCACTAGAACGTTGCGCCCATAACACGTTAGGAGTATGAGTTGTACTGGACATATATGTAATGAAAAAGTTGCTTATGATGAATTAATAAAATCCTCCCAAAAAAAAATAAGAGGTAACGTGATGTGATGCAAAATCGACAATTGACTTTTATTAAAACAATTTTTTTAACAAAAGATGTATTCTATAAAGATCTAACGAAGTGGGAGATTGAAAGAAAAAAAAATTATAAAAATCGTGGAGAAGTATCGATGCAATTGAATGCGTTTCTCGAATCTTCTTTTAGGGCTTTCAGAGATTTTGAACGGAGAATAATTCGTGAACGCTACCCATTTGCGAGTTATTGCCTTCGACAAAGCAACCAACCAAACAAACAAACTAACAAGCAAATAAATAAATAAATGAATAAATAAATAAATAAATAGTTTATCAAGAACTCTAATGCAGTGGGAACATAAAGACGTTTATTTGAAGCAGTAAAATATATTGGAATACATGCTGCTGCCTAAAGGTACGAGATATATCAATCGTGGTAGAGATTAGCACTTTTTGATTTATTTAAAAAAATACTCAATGAAATGTGCAACGACTTACATTATTGAAAAGGAGATGATGTTTTCCCCGCCAAATTGGTTGAGCGATCATATATATGGATCATAAGCCCATTGTAACAATGCCTGGCGCTGTTTGGGACGACACTTTAAATCACCTTTTTCACAGTGAGCATTAATTTGGCCCTTGTGGCGTTTAAATGCTCTCCATCGTTTTTTCTGAAAAGCGTCATCGGCACATCGACGTCCGAGCCAATACCTGCAATACCACTGAAACCAACCACGAGGATCATCACCCATTACCCAACCATTCTCTTTCCAAATCACCAAAGATTGTCTGCTCTTGATTTTGAACCGGTTCAATCTATAATCCGGTGGCTCACCTATCTTTACGCGATGCTTTTTCGAATTCTCGTACCATTCTTTTGGAAATTCGTCCTCACAATCATTCAAATACTTTCCTTCAAATGCACCTGATGATAGAACTTCCTCGGGTGTAAGTTCTGGTGTAAACCCGTCCTCGCCATAATCAGAGGCCTTATCGCCCATTTTCTCTGTCAATTCATATGAATAATCCTTTTGCATTCGATCATTGACATTAATAGTCATACCCACTTTATATTCTTTAAGACTTCTCATACTGTAAGGTATTTCAAATACTTTAAAAAGTGGACTTGGGGCCCGCCGTAAAATGGTGAAAATTGTGATGGAAAAGAGTGATTGCTTGATGAAGTTTCGCAAGATTTTAGCCCAGAAACTTTTGGAAAATGAATTAATTGAAAAGAAACAAAAGGAAAATGTTTTGCTTTAGGGAATAATATAATATGTCTTTGAGACATAGTTGTTGCCAGCAGAATACTTTAAATTTAATTCATTCTCAATTAGCAATTAAACATTAAAAGAACCCACCTTCTCTTGCTCAGATTTCGGCCATTGGCTTTTTCTTACATCCACGACAAACCCCTATGCACAACATCCTAAATCATATACTTTGAAGATTGCGCGTTTCATAAACCAGAAGTAGCAACCAAAACTATTCAAAGCTGCGCAACTGGGAAGAACAGTATATGCGCTACCAAATACTAATCTTGCGAAGGAGTCATACTGGAAACCAAAGGATTCTGCCAAAGATGGAAGATACGAGTGGATAAACATAAAAACTTAATAGTATACATTCTGCAAAATATGCAAGTTTCATAGCAATCCTTTGCACTGTTTGGAACATTGCCCCGTCTTGTCAGCGAACATGTTTGCTAATTATTCGTGAATCCATAGTAGAATTTTGATGTATAACTTAGTGTACCAAACAATATATATCATTCTGGTAGTGTCAAACATTTACCTAACCTTCCACAACAAGTTCCATCAAGAACGTACAATCCATATTGTTTTTTCCTGTTTTTCAATAATGTAAATGAAAGTTGTCTTCCCAATATTGCAACATGACATTGAAAGTTATAATTCAATATACAATCTTCAATTTTTGGGTATCCGTGCACAGTAATCATCCCTACTCCCCCTTTTGACTTTGCTGCCCACTCCACCAGGTCTACGAATCCAGAACACAAACTCAGGACAGTCCTGCTTTCATATAATTCAAAATTGATCAGGTTGCACGATCCTTGAACTGAGATTCCCACATCAGCATTTGGTTCAAGGCCCCGTAGAAGGACATAAGTTAGGTGCAACATCCACATCTCCATACAATCATGAGCACTCAATCACTCCTATATACGTCAATTCAAGGTCATGTCGTCGACTATCCTTGAATTCAACATAACAAAAAAAAAGGGTTAAGTATGTATTTCTCCCTGAAGTGATAGAGCTCTCAAATGAATATTGTATACAATGAATATTATGGCTTTCAGCCATTGAATTAAAAGTGATCCACGCCTGCACTCATACAATTGCACACGCATTGCTAAGCTACCAGACGGACTTACCACCCTTCTGTTCCCCTCACTTCCTCGCGGGTTTTGCAACCACAATGTATATGGCATAACACAATTTACTTGTTAGTCTCCAACCACAAGGCGTGGCGAGAGGGCTACTTGGTGAAGTATAAATATCCACAAACAAAACCCTTGTGACCTCAAACCTTTTTTTGCCCTTTTCTTCTTCTTCTTCTTTTCCTTTTTCTTTTTCTTTTCCTTCTTCTATCGCCAGAAGTAAACCCACAACCAAAGTCTCACTACGTTTTAAACAAGTCAGACTTTACCTGTTAGTTTACTTAATCAAATTCTAAAATGAAAATTTTTAAGAAGCTTTTTAACACCGCCTCCAAGTCAAAGGAGGCAGAACCAGCCGAACGCAATGTTCGGTATCCAATTCCAGGGGAGACATCAGGCTCACCAGTATCGGTTCCTTCACCGGCTACAGGGTCGGAAACCTTCTACGAGATAGATTTAGGCGCTGAAGACGTGGAGGAAAAGAAGCTGGTGAGGAGACAATTCCCCCTGTTTAGACCATTTGGATGGTTTAAAGAGAGGAGAGAGGAGAAGGAGTTAGCTGAAAGGGTTCTTTTGGCTAAGGGGATGGTTGCCGGCATTCGTGCGTTGCATCCCAACAGAAAGAAGAAGAAGAAGAAGATGAATAACAACAACAACAACAACAACAACAACAACAACAACAACAACAACAACAACAACAACAACAACAACAACAACAACAACAACCTCAACAACCTCAACAACAACAACCTCAACAACAACAACAACAACAACAACAACAACAACAACAACAACAACAACAACAGCTGCAAACCTTTCACATACGGAAAGTTTGTAGCAAACTTAGAGTCATACTGTCCTCGACTGTGTCAGGAAATCAGAGCTTCAATGGGCTTCTCGGATTCCGAATACGTACAGTCCATTTCTCAAGGACTCACAAAACTTGAGAATGGAAATTACAAATCGGGTGATAGGAAGTTTATTGTACACCGGGTCACAAAGAGAGAATTTGAAAATGTGATCAGGTGGCTCCCTGAAATACTTGGCGAGGACGAGTATGAGTCGCTACTTATACCTGTCCTTCAATTAGTCGAGATGCAGTTAAAGACGAAAACCAAATACTTCGTTGTAACACGCAATCTCGACTATAGGACAGAGTTTTTATTGGAATACAAGTTTTCCCGGAATGGCAAGGAATCTGCTATATCACGTCGCCATCCCAACAATTTCAGGCTCACGGAAACTCGGAAGTTCCCAGAAAATGAGGCTTGGGATTGGTGGGATAATTATCGCTTTTTAGAAGACGTATCTTTTCTAGCTGCCAAAGAAAGATACGGCTTCAAGTTTGTAATATGTGCTGCATATGCAGATGATGGGGACCATAGAGTTTGGTATTATATTGATGATTGGTTTAAGGACAGTCCAAGCGGGGTCTCTCGATTATGTCAGAGTAGGCGCAAATTGTCTGAGAAGTATGCTCTTTGGATTTACAATCTTTTCAATTTTCATTTGAACCTGGTGGAAGGTCCATTGAAGATGAAGGACTTTGATCGCATATATCAACGTCCTAGAAAAGAAAAATCCTTTATTCAGAGAAAGTTGGCCGAAATGTTTTGCTGCGATCTGAGACCCTCAAGCTCTGAATCAATCTGAAGGAGTCGAGCTCTTTCTTAGCCCATCTTCTACCCATTCATCTTCAACCTAATCACTGGTGCTAATTGCAAACAAAAAATGAAAAGCAAACCCGTGTGGCTGATATTCCTACTGCTATTCCTGCTATTCCTGCTATTCCTACTGCTATTTCTATTGCTATTCCTACTGCTATTTCTACTGCTATTTCTACTGCTATTTCTACTGCTATTTCTACTGCTATTTCTACTGCTATTTCTACTGATATCCCTACTGCTATTCCTGCTGCTTTTTCTGATGTTACCTCTGTTGCTGCTTCACGGATGACTATATCACAAACCCAACCATGATCCCAAAGCAGGGGGAGCCCACTGACCTCTGCTACCGTTTCCCATAGCCTACCACAACATTGCACTAGTGTATCTGCTGACTCACACATTTATTCTGAACTTGGCAGATCCTGCGACAAAATGGCGCCTTTGTCGTATGATCTTGTACGGGGAACGAAAAATGTCGAGGACGCATATGCACTAGGAGTATCAACAAGGCACAGCGGGATCATATAATCACAGGTTGAGTTGTATAAGTCACCGTGCAAGTTGTTTCAGATGGTGCAGAAGAAGAGCTTGCGGAATCTACTTTCGTTTTCGGGATTTGTTTATGTTACATTAAATCATTGTTTGCTCGTGAAGTAATAGCATTACTACCACTACTACTACTACCACCACCACCACCACCACTACTACTACTACTACCACCACCACCACCACTACTACTACTATTACCACCACTACCACCACTACTACTACTACCACCACCACTACTACTACTACTACCACCACTACCACCACTACCACCACCACCATTACTACGACCGCTACCACCACTAATATTTATCATATTTATTATACTTAACATATTTATCATAGTGTGTGCTATCCAGTGTCGACCAAACTTAAACCATGCCATTCAAATTTGTCAAGGATGTTTCTGGTGTTACTTCTGGTGTTACTTCTGGTGTTACTTCTGGTGTTACTTCTGGTGTTACTTCTGGTGCTACTTCTGGTGTTACTTCTGGTGCTACTTCTGGTGTTATTTCTGGTGTTATTTCTGGTGGTGTTGCTGATGCTGTTGCTGATGCTGTTCCTGCTATTGCTGTTTCTACTATTGATGTTGCTGCTCCATGGCCGACTATATCACAAACCCAGCCATGATCCCAAAGAAGGGGAGCTCGCCAAAAAGTGTGCCCGTGTTCATACACCACAAAGGGCCCTGCTACTACTTATTTTATCCGTCACTGGCACGCACACACTTTTGGTATCTCCCATTGCACCTGCATCTTCGCTCGTTTAACATATACAGCTTTCACTCGTTTTCAGGAACACATCAAGGTGGGGGACTCGATGACTTTTGCTATTAATCTTTACACTTTTCTTTCTAATATTAACACACCTTTCTGTTTTTGTATACACTCTGCTATTTGTAATTGAACCATTCTTCTATCTCGCACTCTGCCTACAAATTATTTCTCAAATTGGACGTTCTGTATATTTCGCGCAATCGCTGTCATTGCAAACTAGAGTATCTCGGGTTGGAGTATGTGTATGTATACGCGCACGTGAGCTGCTGTGAACGAGTCAACCTAAGATACACGTAATATACACGTAAGATGGACGCGCGCGGGTGCGTGTGTACTTTACAAAAAACTTTACAAAAAACTTTACAAAAAACTTTACAAAGAACTTTACAAAAAACTTTACAAAAAACTTTACAAAGAACTTTACAAAAAACACTACAGTGGGCAGCTGAGCCCACAATTGTCCTCAAACTTCAGCAGAAAAAAGTTTTCCCGTAAATTCGCACCAAACTCAGGGGAATAATCAACACA
The DNA here is from genome assembly GCF_030384665.1 of Lodderomyces elongisporus. Lineage (NCBI taxonomy): Eukaryota > Fungi > Ascomycota > Pichiomycetes > Serinales > Debaryomycetaceae > Lodderomyces > Lodderomyces elongisporus. The sequence continues at coordinate 771,725 of NC_083680.1, read as the reverse complement.
CACAAACAATTCTCGACTCGTTGCAAGCTTGACGGCAATCCGTCGAGAATTGTTTGTGGAGATAGAATGCATTGCAGGATGTATAAGGTTGTAGATTGTGTTGAGCCAACATGCATCCAAACACACAATTCATCCACTCTAGTCGTCCGTTTTCTGCTACAGCCACACACTATTGGCCACACCCCATTTGGCAGCACCCATTTGGTTTTTTGTTATGAAGCATTTGGTAGCGTATACAATTGCACACGCCCTTCTGTTCCCCTCACTTCCTCGCGGGTTTTGCAACCACAATGTATATGGCATAACACAATTTACTTGTTAGTCTCCAACCACAAGGCGTGGCGAGAGGGCTACTTGGTGAAGTATAAATATCCACAAACAAAACCCTTGTGACCTCAAACCTTTTTTTGCCCTTTTCTTCTTCTTCTTTTCCTTTTTCTTTTTCTTTTCCTTCTTCTTTCGCCAGAAGTAAACCCACAACCAAAGTCTCACTACGTTTTAAACAAGTCAGACTTTACCTGTTAGTTTACTTAATCAAATTCTAAAATGAAAATTTTTAAGAAGCTTTTTAACACCGCCTCCAAGTCAAAGGAGGCAGAACCAGCCGAACGCAATGTTCGGTATCCAATTCCAGGGGAGACATCAGGCTCACCAGTATCGGTTCCTTCACCGGCTACAGGGTCGGAAACCTTCTACGAGATAGATTTAGGCGCTGAAGACGTGGAGGAAAAGAAGCTGGTGAGGAGACAATTCCCCCTGTTTAGACCATTTGGATGGTTTAAAGAGAGGAGAGAGGAGAAGGAGTTAGCTGAAAGGGTTCTTTTGGCTAAGGGGATGGTTGCCGGCATTCGTGCGTTGCATCCCAACAGAAAGAAGAAGAAGAAGAAGATGAATAACAACAACAACAACAACAACCTCAACAACAACAACAACAACAACAACAACAACAACAACAACAACAACAACAACAACAACAACAACAACAACAACAACAACAACAACAACAACAACAACAACAACAACAACAACAACAACAACAACAACAACAACAACAACAACAACAACAACAACAACAACAACAACAACAACAACAACAACAACAACAACAACAACAACAACCTCAACAACAACAACAACAACAACAACAACAACAACAACAACAGCTGCAAACCTTTCACAAACGGAAAGTTTGTAGCAAACGTAGAGTCATACTGTCCTCGACTGTGTCAGGAAATCAGAGCTTCAATGGGCTTCTCGGATTCCGAATACGTACAGTCCATTTCTCAAGGACTCACAAAACTTGAGAATGGAAATTACAAATCGGGTGATAGGAAGTTTATTGTACACCGGGTCACAAAGAGAGAATTTGAAAATGTGATCAGGTGGCTCCCTGAAATACTTGGCGAGGACGAGTATGAGTCGCTACTTATACCTGTCCTTCAATTAGTCGAGATGCAGTTAAAGACGAAAACCAAATACTTCGTTGTAACACGCAATCTCGACTATAGGACAGAGTTTTTATTGGAATACAAGTTTTCCCGGAATGGCAAGGAATCTGCTATATCACGTCGCCATCCCAACAATTTCAGGCTCACGGAAACTCGGAAGTTCCCAGAAAATGAGGCTTGGGATTGGTGGGATAATTATCGCTTTTTAGAAGACGTATCTTTTCTAGCTGCCAAAGAAAGATACGGCTTCAAGTTTGTAATATGTGCTGCATATGCAGATGATGGGGACCATAGAGTTTGGTATTATATTGATGATTGGTTTAAGGACAGTCCAAGCGGGGTCTCTCGATTATGTCAGAGTAGGCGCAAATTGTCTGAGAAGTATGCTCTTTGGATTTACAATCTTTTCAATTTTCATTTGAACCTGGTGGAAGGTCCATTGAAGATGAAGGACTTTGATCGCATATATCAACGTCCTAGAAAAGAAAAATCCTTTATTCAGAGAAAGTTGGCCGAAATGTTTTGCTGCGATCTGAGACCCTCAAGCTCTGAATCAATCTGAAGGAGTCGAGCTCTTTCTTAGCCCATCTTCTACCCATTCATCTTCAACCTAATCACTGGTGCTAATTGCAAACAAAAAATGAAAAGCAAACCCGTGTGGCTGATATTCCTACTGCTATTCCTGCTATTCCTGCTATTCCTACTGCTATTTCTATTGCTATTCCTACTGCTATTTCTACTGCTATTTCTACTGCTATTTCTACTGATATCCCTGCTGCTATTCCTGCTGCTTTTTCTGATGTTACCTCTGTTGCTGCTTCACGGATGACTATATCACAAACCCAACCATGATCCCAAAGCAGGGGGAGCCCACTGACCTCTGCTACCGTTTCCCATAGCCTACCACAACATTGCACTAGTGTATCTGCTGACTCACACATTTATTCTGAACTTGGCAGATCCTGCGACAAAATGGCGCCTTTGTCGTATGATCTTGTACGGGGAACGAAAAATGTCGAGGACGCATATGCACTAGGAGTATCAACAAGGCACAGCGGGATCATATAATCACAGGTTGAGTTGTATAAGTCACCGTGCAAGTTGTTTCAGATGGTGCAGAAGAAGAGCTTGCGGAATCTACTTTCGTTTTCGGGATTTGTTTATGTTACACTAAATCATTGTTTGCTCGTGAAGTAATAGCATTACTACCACTACTACTACTACCACCACCACCACCACCACTACTACTACTACTACCACCACCACCACCACTACTACTACTATTACCACCACTACCACCACTACTACTACTACCACCACCACTACTACTACTACTACCACCACTACCACCACTACCACCACCACCATTACTACGACCGCTACCACCACTAATATTTATCATATTTATTATACTTAACATATTTATCATAGTGTGTGCTATCCAGTGTCGACCAAACTTAAACCATGCCATTCAAATTTGTCAAGGATGTTTCTGGTGTTACTTCTGGTGTTACTTCTGGTGTTACTTCTGGTGTTACTTCTGGTGTTACTTCTGGTGCTACTTCTGGTGTTACTTCTGGTGTTACTTCTGGTGTTATTTCTGGTGTTATTTCTGGTGGTGTTGCTGATGCTGTTGCTGATGCTGTTCCTGCTATTGCTGTTTCTACTATTGATGTTGCTGCTCCATGGCCGACTATATCACAAACCCAGCCATGATCCCAAAGAAGGGGAGCTCGCCAAAAAGTGTGCCCGTGTTCATACACCACAAAGGGCCCTGCTACTACTTATTTTATCCGCCACTGGCACGCACACACTTTTGGTATCTCCCATTGCACCTGCATCTTCGCTCGTTTAACATATACAGCTTTCACTCGTTTTCAGGAACACATCAAGGTGGGGGACTCGATGACTTTTGCTATTAATCTTTACACTTTTCTTTCTAATATTAACACACCTTTCTGTTTTTGTATACACTCTGCTATTTGTAATTGAACCATTCTTCTATCTCGCACTCTGCCTACAAATTATTTCTCAAATTGGACGTTCTGTATATTTCGCGCAATCGCTGTCATTGCAAACTAGAGTATCTCGGGTTGGAGTATGTGTATGTATACGCGCACGTGAGCTGCTGTGAACGAGTCAACCTAAGATACACGTAATATACACGTAAGATGGACGCGCGCGGGTGCGTGTGTACTTTACAAAAAACTTTACAAAAAACTTTACAAAAAACTTTACAAAGAACTTTACAAAAAACTTTACAAAAAACTTTACAAAGAACTTTACAAAAAACACTACAGTGGGCAGCTGAGCCCACAATTGTCCTCAAACTTCAGCAGAAAAAAGTTTTCCCGTAAATTCGCACCAAACTCAGGGGAATAATCAACACACACAAACAATTCTCGACTCGTTGCAAGCTTGACGGCAATCCGTCGAGAATTGTTTGTGGAGATAGAATGCATTGCAGGATGTATAAGGTTGTAGATTGTGTTGAGCCAACATGCATCCAAACACACAATTCATCCACTCTAGTCGTCCGTTTTCTGCTACAGCCACACACTATTGGCCACACCCCATTTGGCAGCACCCATTTGGTTTTTTGTTATGAAGCATTTGGTAGCGTATACAATTGCACACGCCCTTCTGTTCCCCTCACTTCCTCGCGGGTTTTGCAACCACAATGTATATGGCATAACACAATTTACTTGTTAGTCTCCAACCACAAGGCGTGGCGAGAGGGCTACTTGGTGAAGTATAAATATCCACAAACAAAACCCTTGTGACCTCAAACCTTTTTTTGCCCTTTTCTTCTTCTTCTTTTCCTTTTTCTTTTTCTTTTCCTTCTTCTTTCGCCAGAAGTAAACCCACAACCAAAGTCTCACTACGTTTTAAACAAGTCAGACTTTACCTGTTAGTTTACTTAATCAAATTCTAAAATGAAAATTTTTAAGAAGCTTTTTAACACCGCCTCCAAGTCAAAGGAGGCAGAACCAGCCGAACGCAATGTTCGGTATCCAATTCCAGGGGAGACATCAGGCTCACCAGTATCGGTTCCTTCACCGGCTACAGGGTCGGAAACCTTCTACGAGATAGATTTAGGCGCTGAAGACGTGGAGGAAAAGAAGCTGGTGAGGAGACAATTCCCCCTGTTTAGACCATTTGGATGGTTTAAAGAGAGGAGAGAGGAGAAGGAGTTAGCTGAAAGGGTTCTTTTGGCTAAGGGGATGGTTGCCGGCATTCGTGCGTTGCATCCCAACAGAAAGAAGAAGAAGAAGAAGATGAATAACAACAACAACAACAACAACAACAACAACAACAACAACAACAACAACAACAACAACAACAACAACAACAACAACAACCTCAACAACAACAACCTCAACAACAACAACCTCAACAACAACAACAACAACAACAACAACAACAACAACAACAACAACAACAACAACAACCTCAACAACAACAACAACAACAACCTCAACAACAACAACCTCAACAACAACAACAACAACAACAACAACAACAACCTCAACAACAACAACAACAACAACAACAACAACAACAACCTCAACAACAACAACAACAACAACAACAACAACAACAACAACAACAGCTGCAAACCTTTCACAAACGGAAAGTTTGTAGCAAACGTAGAGTCATACTGTCCTCGACTGTGTCAGGAAATCAGAGCTTCAATGGGCTTCTCGGATTCCGAATACGTACAGTCCATTTCTCAAGGACTCACAAAACTTGAGAATGGAAATTACAAATCGGGTGATAGGAAGTTTATTGTACACCGGGTCACAAAGAGAGAATTTGAAAATGTGATCAGGTGGCTCCCTGAAATACTTGGCGAGGACGAGTATGAGTCGCTACTTATACCTGTCCTTCAATTAGTCGAGATGCAGTTAAAGACGAAAACCAAATACTTCGTTGTAACACGCAATCTCGACTATAGGACAGAGTTTTTATTGGAATACAAGTTTTCCCGGAATGGCAAGGAATCTGCTATATCACGTCGCCATCCCAACAATTTCAGGCTCACAGAAACTCGGAAGTTCCCAGAAAATGAGGCTTGGGATTGGTGGGATAATTATCGCTTTTTAGAAGACGTATCTTTTCTAGCTGCCAAAGAAAGATACGGCTTCAAGTTTGTAATATGTGCTGCATATGCAGATGATGGGGACCATAGAGTTTGGTATTATATTGATGATTGGTTTAAGGACAGTCCAAGCGGGGTCTCTCGATTATGTCAGAGTAGGCGCAAATTGTCTGAGAAGTATGCTCTTTGGATTTACAATCTTTTCAATTTTCATTTGAACCTGGTGGAAGGTCCATTGAAGATGAAGGACTTTGATCGCATATATCAACGTCCTAGAAAAGAAAAATCCTTTATTCAGAGAAAGTTGGCCGAAATGTTTTGCTGCGATCTGAGACCCTCAAGCTCTGAATCAATCTGAAGGAGTCGAGCTCTTTCTTAGCCCATCTTCTACCCATTCATCTTCAACCTAATCACTGGTGCTAATTGCAAACAAAAAATGAAAAGCAAACCCGTGTGGCTGATATTCCTACTGCTATTCCTGCTATTCCTGCTATTCCTACTGCTATTTCTATTGCTATTCCTACTGCTATTTCTACTGCTATTTCTACTGCTATTTCTACTGCTATTTCTACTGCTATTTCTACTGATATCCCTACTGCTATTCCTGCTGCTTTTTCTGATGTTACCTCTGTTGCTGCTTCACGGATGACTATATCACAAACCCAACCATGATCCCAAAGCAGGGGGAGCCCACTGACCTCTGCTACCGTTTCCCATAGCCTACCACAACATTGCACTAGTGTATCTGCTGACTCACACATTTATTCTGAACTTGGCAGATCCTGCGACAAAATGGCGCCTTTGTCGTATGATCTTGTACGGGGAACGAAAAATGTCGAGGACGCATATGCACTAGGAGTATCAACAAGGCACAGCGGGATCATATAATCACAGGTTGAGTTGTATAAGTCACCGTGCAAGTTGTTTCAGATGGTGCAGAAGAAGAGCTTGCGGAATCTACTTTCGTTTTCGGGATTTGTTTATGTTACATTAAATCATTGTTTGCTCGTGAAGTAATAGCATTACTACCACTACTACTACTACCACCACCACCACCACCACTACTACTACTACTACCACCACCACCACCACTACTACTACTATTACCACCACTACCACCACTACTACTACTACCACCACCACTACTACTACTACTACCACCACTACCACCACTACCACCACCACCATTACTACTACTACCACCACTACCACCACTACCACCACCACCATTACTACGACCGCTACCACCACTAATATTTATCATATTTATTATACTTAACATATTTATCATAGTGTGTGCTATCCAGTGTCGACCAAACTTAAACCATGCCATTCAAATTTGTCAAGGATGTTTCTGGTGTTACTTCTGGTGTTACTTCTGGTGTTACTTCTGGTGTTACTTCTGGTGTTACTTCTGGTGCTACTTCTGGTGTTACTTCTGGTGCTACTTCTGGTGTTATTTCTGGTGTTATTTCTGGTGGTGTTGCTGATGCTGTTGCTGATGCTGTTCCTGCTATTGCTGTTTCTACTATTGATGTTGCTGCTCCATGGCCGACTATATCACAAACCCAGCCATGATCCCAAAGAAGGGGAGCTCGCCAAAAAGTGTGCCCGTGTTCATACACCACAAAGGGCCCTGCTACTACTTATTTTATCCGTCACTGGCACGCACACACTTTTGGTATCTCCCATTGCACCTGCATCTTCGCTCGTTTAACATATACAGCTTTCACTCGTTTTCAGGAACACATCAAGGTGGGGGACTCGATGACTTTTGCTATTAATCTTTACACTTTTCTTTCTAATATTAACACACCTTTCTGTTTTTGTATACACTCTGCTATTTGTAATTGAACCATTCTTCTATCTCGCACTCTGCCTACAAATTATTTCTCAAATTGGACGTTCTGTATATTTCGCGCAATCGCTGTCATTGCAAACTAGAGTATCTCGGGTTGGAGTATGTGTATGTATACGCGCACGTGAGCTGCTGTGAACGAGTCAACCTAAGATACACGTAATATACACGTAAGATGGACGCGCGCGGGTGCGTGTGTACTTTACAAAAAACTTTACAAAAAACTTTACAAAGAACTTTACAAAGAACTTTACAAAAAACTTTACAAAGAACTTTACAAAAAACACTACAGTGGGCAGCTGAGCCCACAATTGTCCTCAAACTTCAGCAGAAAAAAGTTTTCCCGTAAATTCGCACCAAACTCAGGGGAATAATCAACACACACAAACAATTCTCGACTCGTTGCAAGCTTGACGGCAATCCGTCGAGAATTGTTTGTGGAGATAGAATGCATTGCAGGATGTATAAGGTTGTAGATTGTGTTGAGCCAACATGCATCCAAACACACAATTCATCCACTCTAGTCGTCCGTTTTCTGCTACAGCCACACACTATTGGCCACACCCCATTTGGCAGCACCCCATTTGGCAGCACCCATTTGGCAGCACCCATTTGGTTTTTTGTTATGAAGCATTTGGTAGCGTATACAATTGCACACGCCCTTCTGTTCCCCTCACTTCCTCGCGGGTTTTGCAACCACAATGTATATGGCATAACACAATTTACTTGTTAGTCTCCAACCACAAGGCGTGGCGAGAGGGCTACTTGGTGAAGTATAAATATCCACAAACAAAACCCTTGTGACCTCAAACCTTTTTTTGCCCTTTTCTTCTTCTTCTTTTCCTTTTTCTTTTTCTTTTCCTTCTTCTTTCGCCAGAAGTAAACCCACAACCAAAGTCTCACTACGTTTTAAACAAGTCAGACTTTACCTGTTAGTTTACTTAATCAAATTCTAAAATGAAAATTTTTAAGAAGCTTTTTAACACCGCCTCCAAGTCAAAGGAGGCAGAACCAGCCGAACGCAATGTTCGGTATCCAATTCCAGGGGAGACATCAGGCTCACCAGTATCGGTTCCTTCACCGGCTACAGGGTCGGAAACCTTCTACGAGATAGATTTAGGCGCTGAAGACGTGGAGGAAAAGAAGCTGGTGAGGAGACAATTCCCCCTGTTTAGACCATTTGGATGGTTTAAAGAGAGGAGAGAGGAGAAGGAGTTAGCTGAAAGGGTTCTTTTGGCTAAGGGGATGGTTGCCGGCATTCGTGCGTTGCATCCCAACAGAAAGAAGAAGAAGAAGAAGATGAATAACAACAACAACCTCAACAACAACAACAACAACAACAACAACAACAACAACAACAACAACAACAACAACAACAACAACAACAACAACAACAACAACAACAACAACAACCTCAACAACAACAACAACAACAACAACAACAACAACAACAACAACAACAACAACAACAACAACAACAACAACAACAACAACAACAACAACAACAACAACAACAACAACAACAACAACAGCTGCAAACCTTTCACAAACGGAAAGTTTGTAGCAAACGTAGAGTCATACTGTCCTCGACTGTGTCAGGAAATCAGAGCTTCAATGGGCTTCTCGGATTCCGAATACGTACAGTCCATTTCTCAAGGACTCACAAAACTTGAGAATGGAAATTACAAATCGGGTGATAGGAAGTTTATTGTACACCGGGTCACAAAGAGAGAATTTGAAAATGTGATCAGGTGGCTCCCTGAAATACTTGGCGAGGACGAGTATGAGTCGCTACTTATACCTGTCCTTCAATTAGTCGAGATGCAGTTAAAGACGAAAACCAAATACTTCGTTGTAACACGCAATCTCGACTATAGGACAGAGTTTTTATTGGAATACAAGTTTTCCCGGAATGGCAAGGAATCTGCTATATCACGTCGCCATCCCAACAATTTCAGGCTCACAGAAACTCGGAAGTTCCCAGAAAATGAGGCTTGGGATTGGTGGGATAATTATCGCTTTTTAGAAGACGTATCTTTTCTAGCTGCCAAAGAAAGATACGGCTTCAAGTTTGTAATATGTGCTGCATATGCAGATGATGGGGACCATAGAGTTTGGTATTATATTGATGATTGGTTTAAGGACAGTCCAAGCGGGGTCTCTCGATTATGTCAGAGTAGGCGCAAATTGTCTGAGAAGTATGCTCTTTGGATTTACAATCTTTTCAATTTTCATTTGAACCTGGTGGAAGGTCCATTGAAGATGAAGGACTTTGATCGCATATATCAACGTCCTAGAAAAGAAAAATCCTTTATTCAGAGAAAGTTGGCCGAAATGTTTTGCTGCGATCTGAGACCCTCAAGCTCTGAATCAATCTGAAGGAGTCGAGCTCTTTCTTAGCCCATCTTCTACCCATTCATCTTCAACCTAATCACTGGTGCTAATTGCAAACAAAAAATGAAAAGCAAACCCGTGTGGCTGATATTCCTACTGCTATTCCTGCTATTCCTGCTATTCCTACTGCTATTTCTATTGCTATTCCTACTGCTATTTCTACTGCTATTTCTACTGCTATTTCTACTGCTATTTCTACTGCTATTTCTACTGATATCCCTACTACTATTCCTGCTGCTTTTTCTGATGTTACCTCTGTTGCTGCTTCACGGATGACTATATCACAAACCCAACCATGATCCCAAAGCAGGGGGAGCCCACTGACCTCTGCTACCGTTTCCCATAGCCTACCACAACATTGCACTAGTGTATCTGCTGACTCACACATTTATTCTGAACTTGGCAGATCCTGCGACAAAATGGCGCCTTTGTCGTATGATCTTGTACGGGGAACGAAAAATGTCGAGGACGCATATGCACTAGGAGTATCAACAAGGCACAGCGGGATCATATAATCACAGGTTGAGTTGTATAAGTCACCGTGCAAGTTGTTTCAGATGGTGCAGAAGAAGAGCTTGCGGAATCTACTTTCGTTTTCGGGATTTGTTTATGTTACATTAAATCATTGTTTGCTCGTGAAGTAATAGCATTACTACCACTACTACTACTACCACCACCACCACCACCACTACTACTACTACTACCACCACCACCACCACTACTACTACTATTACCACCACTACCACCACTACTACTACTACCACCACCACTACTACTACTACTACCACCACTACCACCACTACCACCACTACCACCACCACCATTACTACGACCGCTACCACCACTAATATTTATCATATTTATTATACTTAACATATTTATCATAGTGTGTGCTATCCAGTGTCGACCAAACTTAAACCATGCCATTCAAATTTGTCAAGGATGTTTCTGGTGTTACTTCTGGTGTTACTTCTGGTGTTACTTCTGGTGTTACTTCTGGTGTTACTTCTGGTGCTACTTCTGGTGTTACTTCTGGTGCTACTTCTGGTGTTATTTCTGGTGTTATTTCTGGTGGTGTTGCTGATGCTGTTGCTGATGCTGTTCCTGCTATTGCTGTTTCTACTATTGATGTTGCTGCTCCATGGCCGACTATATCACAAACCCAGCCATGATCCCAAAGAAGGGGAGCTCGCCAAAAAGTGTGCCCGTGTTCATACACCACAAAGGGCCCTGCTACTACTTATTTTATCCGTCACTGGCACGCACACACTTTTGGTATCTCCCATTGCACCTGCATCTTCGCTCGTTTAACATATACAGCTTTCACTCGTTTTCAGGAACACATCAAGGTGGGGGACTCGATGACTTTTGCTATTAATCTTTACACTTTTCTTTCTAATATTAACACACCTTTCTGTTTTTGTATACACTCTGCTATTTGTAATTGAACCATTCTTCTATCTCGCACTCTGCCTACAAATTATTTCTCAAATTGGACGTTCTGTATATTTCGCGCAATCGCTGTCATTGCAAACTAGAGTATCTCGGGTTGGAGTATGTGTATGTATACGCGCACGTGAGCTGCTGTGAACGAGTCAACCTAAGATACACGTAATATACACGTAAGATGGACGCGCGCGGGTGCGTGTGTACTTTACAAAAAACTTTACAAAAAACTTTACAAAGAACTTTACAAAGAACTTTACAAAAAACTTTACAAAGAACTTTACAAAAAACACTACAGTGGGCAGCTGAGCCCACAATTGTCCTCAAACTTCAGCAGAAAAAAGTTTTCCCGTAAATTCGCACCAAACTCAGGGGAATAATCAACACACACAAACAATTCTCGACTCGTTGCAAGCTTGACGGCAATCCGTCGAGAATTGTTTGTGGAGATAGAATGCATTGCAGGATGTATAAGGTTGTAGATTGTGTTGAGCCAACATGCATCCAAACACACAATTCATCCACTCTAGTCGTCCGTTTTCTGCTACAGCCACACACTATTGGTCACACACTATTGGCCACACCCCATTTGGCAGCACCCATTTGGTTTTTTGTTATGAAGCATTTGGTAGCGTATACAATTGCACACGCCCTTCTGTTCCCCTCACTTCCTCGCGGGTTTTGCAACCACAATGTATATGGCATAACACAATTTACTTGTTAGTCTCCAACCACAAGGCGTGGCGAGAGGGCTACTTGGTGAAGTATAAATATCCACAAACAAAACCCTTGTGACCTCAAACCTTTTTTTGCCCTTTTCTTCTTCTTCTTTTCCTTTTTCTTTTTCTTTTCCTTCTTCTTTCGCCAGAAGTAAACCCACAACCAAAGTCTCACTACGTTTTAAACAAGTCAGACTTTACCTATTAGTTTACTTAATCAAATTCTAAAATGAAAATTTTTAAGAAGCTTTTTAACACCGCCTCCAAGTCAAAGGAGGCAGAACCAGCCGAACGCAATGTTCGGTATCCAATTCCAGGGGAGACATCAGGCTCACCAGTATCGGTTCCTTCACCGGCTACAGGGTCGGAAACCTTCTACGAGATAGATTTAGGCGCTGAAGACGTGGAGGAAAAGAAGCTGGTGAGGAGACAATTCCCCCTGTTTAGACCATTTGGATGGTTTAAAGAGAGGAGAGAGGAGAAGGAGTTAGCTGAAAGGGTTCTTTTGGCTAAGGGGATGGTTGCCGGCATTCGTGCGTTGCATCCCAACAGAAAGAAGAAGAAGAAGAAGATGAATAACAACAACAACAACAACAACAACAACAACAACAACAACAACAACAACAACCTCAACAACAACAACAACAACAACAACAACAACAACAACAACAACAACAACAACAACAACAACAACAACAACAACAACAACAACAACAACAACAACAACAACAACAACAACAACAACAACAACAACCTCAACAACAACAACAACAACAACAACAACAACAACAACAACAACAACAACAACAACAACAACAACAACAACAACAACAACAACAACAACAACAACAACCTCAACAACAACAACAACAACAACAACAACCTCAACAACAACCTCAACAACAACAACAACAACAACAACAACAACAACAGCTGCAAACCTTTCACATACGGAAAGTTTGTAGCAAACGTAGAGTCATACTGTCCTCGACTGTGTCAGGAAATCAGAGCTTCAATGGGCTTCTCGGATTCCGAATACGTACAGTCCATTTCTCAAGGACTCACAAAACTTGAGAATGGAAATTACAAATCGGGTGATAGGAAGTTTATTGTACACCGGGTCACAAAGAGAGAATTTGAAAATGTGATCAGGTGGCTCCCTGAAATACTTGGCGAGGACGAGTATGAGTCGCTACTTATACCTGTCCTTCAATTAGTCGAGATGCAGTTAAAGACGAAAACCAAATACTTCGTTGTAACACGCAATCTCGACTATAGGACAGAGTTTTTATTGGAATACAAGTTTTCCCGGAATGGCAAGGAATCTGCTATATCACGTCGCCATCCCAACAATTTCAGGCTCACAGAAACTCGGAAGTTCCCAGAAAATGAGGCTTGGGATTGGTGGGATAATTATCGCTTTTTAGAAGACGTATCTTTTCTAGCTGCCAAAGAAAGATACGGCTTCAAGTTTGTAATATGTGCTGCATATGCAGATGATGGGGACCATAGAGTTTGGTATTATATTGATGATTGGTTTAAGGACAGTCCAAGCGGGGTCTCTCGATTATGTCAGAGTAGGCGCAAATTGTCTGAGAAGTATGCTCTTTGGATTTACAATCTTTTCAATTTTCATTTGAACCTGGTGGAAGGTCCATTGAAGATGAAGGACTTTGATCGCATATATCAACGTCCTAGAAAAGAAAAATCCTTTATTCAGAGAAAGTTGGCCGAAATGTTTTGCTGCGATCTGAGACCCTCAAGCTCTGAATCAATCTGAAGGAGTCGAGCTCTTTCTTAGCCCATCTTCTACCCATTCATCTTCAACCTAATCACTGGTGCTAATTGCAAACAAAAAATGAAAAGCAAACCCGTGTGGCTGATATTCCTACTGCTATTCCTGCTATTCCTGCTATTCCTACTGCTATTTCTATTGCTATTCCTACTGCTATTTCTACTGCTATTTCTACTGCTATTTCTACTGCTATTTCTACTGCTATTTCTACTGATATCCCTACTGCTATTCCTGCTGCTTTTTCTGATGTTACCTCTGTTGCTGCTTCACGGATGACTATATCACAAACCCAACCATGATCCCAAAGCAGGGGGAGCCCACTGACCTCTGCTACCGTTTCCCATAGCCTACCACAACATTGCACTAGTGTATCTGCTGACTCACACATTTATTCTGAACTTGGCAGATCCTGCGACAAAATGGCGCCTTTGTCGTATGATCTTGTACGGGGAACGAAAAATGTCGAGGACGCATATGCACTAGGAGTATCAACAAGGCACAGCGGGATCATATAATCACAGGTTGAGTTGTATAAGTCACCGTGCAAGTTGTTTCAGATGGTGCAGAAGAAGAGCTTGCGGAATCTACTTTCGTTTTCGGGATTTGTTTATGTTACATTAAATCATTGTTTGCTCGTGAAGTAATAGCATTACTACCACTACTACTACTACCACCACCACCACCACCACTACTACTACTACTACCACCACCACCACCACTACTACTACTATTACCACCACTACCACCACTACTACTACTACCACCACCACTACTACTACTACTACCACCACTACCACCACTACCACCACCACCATTACTACGACCGCTACCACCACTAATATTTATCATATTTATTATACTTAACATATTTATCATAGTGTGTGCTATCCAGTGTCGACCAAACTTAAACCATGCCATTCAAATTTGTCAAGGATGTTTCTGGTGTTACTTCTGGTGTTACTTCTGGTGTTACTTCTGGTGTTACTTCTGGTGTTACTTCTGGTGTTACTTCTGGTGCTACTTCTGGTGTTACTTCTGGTGCTACTTCTGGTGTTATTTCTGGTGTTATTTCTGGTGGTGTTGCTGATGCTGTTGCTGATGCTGTTCCTGCTATTGCTGTTTCTACTATTGATGTTGCTGCTCCATGGCCGACTATATCACAAACCCAGCCATGATCCCAAAGAAGGGGAGCTCGCCAAAAAGTGTGCCCGTGTTCATACACCACAAAGGGCCCTGCTACTACTTATTTTATCCGTCACTGGCACGCACACACTTTTGGTATCTCCCATTGCACCTGCATCTTCGCTCGTTTAACATATACAGCTTTCACTCGTTTTCAGGAACACATCAAGGTGGGGGACTCGATGACTTTTGCTATTAATCTTTACACTTTTCTTTCTAATATTAACACACCTTTCTGTTTTTGTATACACTCTGCTATTTGTAATTGAACCATTCTTCTATCTCGCACTCTGCCTACAAATTATTTCTCAAATTGGATGTTCTGTATATTTCGCGCAATCGCTGTCATTGCAAACTAGAGTATCTCGGGTTGGAGTATGTGTATGTATACGCGCACGTGAGCTGCTGTGAACGAGTCAACCTAAGATACACGTAATATACACGTAAGATGGACGCGCGCGGGTGCGTGTGTACTTTACAAAAAACTTTACAAAAAACTTTACAAAAAACTTTACAAAGAACTTTACAAAAAACTTTACAAAAAACTTTACAAAAAACACTACAGTGGGCAGCTGAGCCCACAATTGTCCTCAAACTTCAGCAGAAAAAAGTTTTCCCGTAAATTCGCACCAAACTCAGGGGAATAATCAACACACACAAACAATTCTCGACTCGTTGCAAGCTTGACGGCAATCCGTCGAGAATTGTTTGTGGAGATAGAATGCATTGCAGGATGTATAAGGTTGTAGATTGTGTTGAGCCAACATGCATCCAAACACACAATTCATCCACTCTAGTCGTCCGTTTTCTGCTACAGCCACACACTATTGGCCACACCCCATTTGGCAGCACCCATTTGGTTTTTTGTTATGAAGCATTTGGTAGCGTATACAATTGCACACGCCCTTCTGTTCCCCTCACTTCCTCGCGGGTTTTGCAACCACAATGTATATGGCATAACACAATTTACTTGTTAGTCTCCAACCACAAGGCGTGGCGAGAGGGCTACTTGGTGAAGTATAAATATCCACAAACAAAACCCTTGTGACCTCAAACCTTTTTTTGCCCTTTTCTTCTTCTTCTTTTCCTTTTTCTTTTTCTTTTCCTTCTTCTTTCGCCAGAAGTAAACCCACAACCAAAGTCTCACTACGTTTTAAACAAGTCAGACTTTACCTGTTAGTTTACTTAATCAAATTCTAAAATGAAAATTTTTAAGAAGCTTTTTAACACCGCCTCCAAGTCAAAGGAGGCAGAACCAGCCGAACGCAATGTTCGGTATCCAATTCCAGGGGAGACATCAGGCTCACCGGTATCGGTTCCTTCACCGGCTACAGGGTCGGAAACCTTCTACGAGATAGATTTAGGCGCTGAAGACGTGGAGGAAAAGAAGCTGGTGAGGAGACAATTCCCCCTGTTTAGACCATTTGGATGGTTTAAAGAGAGGAGAGAGGAGAAGGAGTTAGCTGAAAGGGTTCTTTTGGCTAAGGGGATGGTTGCCGGCATTCGTGCGTTGCATCCCAACAGAAAGAAGAAGAAGAAGAAGATGAATAACA
Source organism: Lodderomyces elongisporus (assembly GCF_030384665.1). Lineage (NCBI taxonomy): Eukaryota > Fungi > Ascomycota > Pichiomycetes > Serinales > Debaryomycetaceae > Lodderomyces > Lodderomyces elongisporus. The sequence goes on along the minus strand of NC_083680.1, from coordinate 755,228 downwards.
ACAACAACAACAACAACAACAACAACAACAACAACAACAACAACAACAACAACAACAACAACAACAACAACAACAACAACAACAACAACAACAACAACAACAACAACAACAACCTCAACAACAACAACAACAACAACAACAACAACAACAACAACAACAACAACAACAACAACAACAACAACAACAACAGCTGCAAACCTTTCACAAACGGAAAGTTTGTAGCAAACGTAGAGTCATACTGTCCTCGACTGTGTCAGGAAATCAGAGCTTCAATGGGCTTCTCGGATTCCGAATACGTACAGTCCATTTCTCAAGGACTCACAAAACTTGAGAATGGAAATTACAAATCGGGTGATAGGAAGTTTATTGTACACCGGGTCACAAAGAGAGAATTTGAAAATGTGATCAGGTGGCTCCCTGAAATACTTGGCGAGGACGAGTATGAGTCGCTACTTATACCTGTCCTTCAATTAGTCGAGATGCAGTTAAAGACGAAAACCAAATACTTCGTTGTAACACGCAATCTCGACTATAGGACAGAGTTTTTATTGGAATACAAGTTTTCCCGGAATGGCAAGGAATCTGCTATATCACGTCGCCATCCCAACAATTTCAGGCTCACAGAAACTCGGAAGTTCCCAGAAAATGAGGCTTGGGATTGGTGGGATAATTATCGCTTTTTAGAAGACGTATCTTTTCTAGCTGCCAAAGAAAGATACGGCTTCAAGTTTGTAATATGTGCTGCATATGCAGATGATGGGGACCATAGAGTTTGGTATTATATTGATGATTGGTTTAAGGACAGTCCAAGCGGGGTCTCTCGATTATGTCAGAGTAGGCGCAAATTGTCTGAGAAGTATGCTCTTTGGATTTACAATCTTTTCAATTTTCATTTGAACCTGGTGGAAGGTCCATTGAAGATGAAGGACTTTGATCGCATATATCAACGTCCTAGAAAAGAAAAATCCTTTATTCAGAGAAAGTTGGCCGAAATGTTTTGCTGCGATCTGAGACCCTCAAGCTCTGAATCAATCTGAAGGAGTCGAGCTCTTTCTTAGCCCATCTTCTACCCATTCATCTTCAACCTAATCACTGGTGCTAATTGCAAACAAAAAATGAAAAGCAAACCCGTGTGGCTGATATTCCTACTGCTATTCCTGCTATTCCTGCTATTCCTACTGCTATTTCTATTGCTATTCCTACTGCTATTTCTACTGCTATTTCTACTGCTATTTCTACTGCTATTTCTACTGCTATTTCTACTGCTATTTCTACTGCTATTTCTACTGATATCCCTACTGCTATTCCTGCTGCTTTTTCTGATGTTACCTCTGTTGCTGCTTCACGGATGACTATATCACAAACCCAACCATGATCCCAAAGCAGGGGGAGCCCACTGACCTCTGCTACCGTTTCCCATAGCCTACCACAACATTGCACTAGTGTATCTGCTGACTCACACATTTATTCTGAACTTGGCAGATCCTGCGACAAAATGGCGCCTTTGTCGTATGATCTTGTACGGGGAACGAAAAATGTCGAGGACGCATATGCACTAGGAGTATCAACAAGGCACAGCGGGATCATATAATCACAGGTTGAGTTGTATAAGTCACCGTGCAAGTTGTTTCAGATGGTGCAGAAGAAGAGCTTGCGGAATCTACTTTCGTTTTCGGGATTTGTTTATGTTACATTAAATCATTGTTTGCTCGTGAAGTAATAGCATTACTACCACTACTACTACTACCACCACCACCACCACCACTACTACTACTACTACCACCACCACCACCACTACTACTACTATTACCACCACTACCACCACTACTACTACTACCACCACCACTACTACTACTACTACCACCACTACCACCACTACCACCACCACCATTACTACGACCGCTACCACCACTAATATTTATCATATTTATTATACTTAACATATTTATCATAGTGTGTGCTATCCAGTGTCGACCAAACTTAAACCATGCCATTCAAATTTGTCAAGGATGTTTCTGGTGTTACTTCTGGTGTTACTTCTGGTGTTACTTCTGGTGTTACTTCTGGTGCTACTTCTGGTGTTACTTCTGGTGCTACTTCTGGTGTTATTTCTGGTGTTATTTCTGGTGGTGTTGCTGATGCTGTTGCTGATGCTGTTCCTGCTATTGCTGTTTCTACTATTGATGTTGCTGCTCCATGGCCGACTATATCACAAACCCAGCCATGATCCCAAAGAAGGGGAGCTCGCCAAAAAGTGTGCCCGTGTTCATACACCACAAAGGGCCCTGCTACTACTTATTTTATCCGTCACTGGCACGCACACACTTTTGGTATCTCCCATTGCACCTGCATCTTCGCTCGTTTAACATATACAGCTTTCACTCGTTTTCAGGAACACATCAAGGTGGGGGACTCGATGACTTTTGCTATTAATCTTTACACTTTTCTTTCTAATATTAACACACCTTTCTGTTTTTGTATACACTCTGCTATTTGTAATTGAACCATTCTTCTATCTCGCACTCTGCCTACAAATTATTTCTCAAATTGGACGTTCTGTATATTTCGCGCAATCGCTGTCATTGCAAACTAGAGTATCTCGGGTTGGAGTATGTGTATGTATACGCGCACGTGAGCTGCTGTGAACGAGTCAACCTAAGATACACGTAATATACACGTAAGATGGACGCGCGCGGGTGCGTGTGTACTTTACAAAAAACTTTACAAAAAACTTTACAAAGAACTTTACAAAGAACTTTACAAAAAACTTTACAAAGAACTTTACAAAAAACACTACAGTGGGCAGCTGAGCCCACAATTGTCCTCAAACTTCAGCAGAAAAAAGTTTTCCCGTAAATTCGCACCAAACTCAGGGGAATAATCAACACACACAAACAATTCTCGACTCGTTGCAAGCTTGACGGCAATCCGTCGAGAATTGTTTGTGGAGATAGAATGCATTGCAGGATGTATAAGGTTGTAGATTGTGTTGAGCCAACATGCATCCAAACACACAATTCATCCACTCTAGTCGTCCGTTTTCTGCTACAGCCACACACTATTGGCCACACCCCATTTGGCAGCACCCCATTTGGCAGCACCCATTTGGCAGCACCCATTTGGTTTTTTGTTATGAAGCATTTGGTAGCGTATACAATTGCACACGCCCTTCTGTTCCCCTCACTTCCTCGCGGGTTTTGCAACCACAATGTATATGGCATAACACAATTTACTTGTTAGTCTCCAACCACAAGGCGTGGCGAGAGGGCTACTTGGTGAAGTATAAATATCCACAAACAAAACCCTTGTGACCTCAAACCTTTTTTTGCCCTTTTCTTCTTCTTCTTTTCCTTTTTCTTTTTCTTTTCCTTCTTCTTTCGCCAGAAGTAAACCCACAACCAAAGTCTCACTACGTTTTAAACAAGTCAGACTTTACCTGTTAGTTTACTTAATCAAATTCTAAAATGAAAATTTTTAAGAAGCTTTTTAACACCGCCTCCAAGTCAAAGGAGGCAGAACCAGCCGAACGCAATGTTCGGTATCCAATTCCAGGGGAGACATCAGGCTCACCAGTATCGGTTCCTTCACCGGCTACAGGGTCGGAAACCTTCTACGAGATAGATTTAGGCGCTGAAGACGTGGAGGAAAAGAAGCTGGTGAGGAGACAATTCCCCCTGTTTAGACCATTTGGATGGTTTAAAGAGAGGAGAGAGGAGAAGGAGTTAGCTGAAAGGGTTCTTTTGGCTAAGGGGATGGTTGCCGGCATTCGTGCGTTGCATCCCAACAGAAAGAAGAAGAAGAAGAAGATGAATAACAACAACAACCTCAACAACAACAACAACAACAACAACAACAACAACAACAACAACAACAACAACAACAACAACAACAACAACAACAACAACAACAACAACAACAACAACAACAACAACAACAACAACAACAACAACAACAACAACAACAACAACAACAACAACAACAACAACAACCTCAACAACAACAACAACAACAACAACAACAACAACAACAACAACAACAACAACAACAACAACAACAACAACAACAACAACAGCTGCAAACCTTTCACAAACGGAAAGTTTGTAGCAAACGTAGAGTCATACTGTCCTCGACTGTGTCAGGAAATCAGAGCTTCAATGGGCTTCTCGGATTCCGAATACGTACAGTCCATTTCTCAAGGACTCACAAAACTTGAGAATGGAAATTACAAATCGGGTGATAGGAAGTTTATTGTACACCGGGTCACAAAGAGAGAATTTGAAAATGTGATCAGGTGGCTCCCTGAAATACTTGGCGAGGACGAGTATGAGTCGCTACTTATACCTGTCCTTCAATTAGTCGAGATGCAGTTAAAGACGAAAACCAAATACTTCGTTGTAACACGCAATCTCGACTATAGGACAGAGTTTTTATTGGAATACAAGTTTTCCCGGAATGGCAAGGAATCTGCTATATCACGTCGCCATCCCAACAATTTCAGGCTCACAGAAACTCGGAAGTTCCCAGAAAATGAGGCTTGGGATTGGTGGGATAATTATCGCTTTTTAGAAGACGTATCTTTTCTAGCTGCCAAAGAAAGATACGGCTTCAAGTTTGTAATATGTGCTGCATATGCAGATGATGGGGACCATAGAGTTTGGTATTATATTGATGATTGGTTTAAGGACAGTCCAAGCGGGGTCTCTCGATTATGTCAGAGTAGGCGCAAATTGTCTGAGAAGTATGCTCTTTGGATTTACAATCTTTTCAATTTTCATTTGAACCTGGTGGAAGGTCCATTGAAGATGAAGGACTTTGATCGCATATATCAACGTCCTAGAAAAGAAAAATCCTTTATTCAGAGAAAGTTGGCCGAAATGTTTTGCTGCGATCTGAGACCCTCAACTGCTGAATCAATCTGAAGGAGTCGAGCTCTTTCTTAGCCCATCTTCTACCCATTCATCTTCAACCTAATCACTGGTGCTAATTGCAAACAAAAAATGAAAAGCAAACCCGTGTGGCTGATATTCCTACTGCTATTCCTGCTATTCCTGCTATTTCTACTGCTATTTCTATTGCTATTCCTACTGCTATTTCTACTGCTATTTCTACTGCTATTTCTACTGCTATTTCTACTGCTATTTCTACTGATATCCCTACTGCTATTCCTGCTGCTTTTTCTGATGTTACCTCTGTTGCTGCTTCACGGATGACTATATCACAAACCCAACCATGATCCCAAAGCAGGGGGAGCCCACTGACCTCTGCTACCGTTTCCCATAGCCTACCACAACATTGCACTAGTGTATCTGCTGACTCACACATTTATTCTGAACTTGGCAGATCCTGCGACAAAATGGCGCCTTTGTCGTATGATCTTGTACGGGGAACGAAAAATGTCGAGGACGCATATGCACTAGGAGTATCAACAAGGCACAGCGGGATCATATAATCACAGGTTGAGTTGTATAAGTCACCGTGCAAGTTGTTTCAGATGGTGCAGAAGAAGAGCTTGCGGAATCTACTTTCGTTTTCGGGATTTGTTTATGTTACATTAAATCATTGTTTGCTCGTGAAGTAATAGCATTACTACCACTACTACTACTACCACCACCACCACCACCACCACTACTACTACTACCACCACCACTACTACTACTACTACCACCACCACCACCACTACTACTACTATTACCACCACTACCACCACTACTACTACTACCACCACCACTACTACTACTACTACCACCACTACCACCACTACCACCACCACCATTACTACGACCGCTACCACCACTAATATTTATCATATTTATTATACTTAACATATTTATCATAGTGTGTGCTATCCAGTGTCGACCAAACTTAAACCATGCCATTCAAATTTGTCAAGGATGTTTCTGGTGTTACTTCTGGTGTTACTTCTGGTGTTACTTCTGGTGTTACTTCTGGTGTTACTTCTGGTGCTACTTCTGGTGTTACTTCTGGTGCTACTTCTGGTGTTATTTCTGGTGTTATTTCTGGTGGTGTTGCTGATGCTGTTGCTGATGCTGTTCCTGCTATTGCTGTTTCTACTATTGATGTTGCTGCTCCATGGCCGACTATATCACAAACCCAGCCATGATCCCAAAGAAGGGGAGCTCGCCAAAAAGTGTGCCCGTGTTCATACACCACAAAGGGCCCTGCTACTACTTATTTTATCCGTCACTGGCACGCACACACTTTTGGTATCTCCCATTGCACCTGCATCTTCGCTCGTTTAACATATACAGCTTTCACTCGTTTTCAGGAACACATCAAGGTGGGGGACTCGATGACTTTTGCTATTAATCTTTACACTTTTCTTTCTAATATTAACACACCTTTCTGTTTTTGTATACACTCTGCTATTTGTAATTGAACCATTCTTCTATCTCGCACTCTGCCTACAAATTATTTCTCAAATTGAACGTTCTGTATATTTCGCGCAATCGCTGTCATTGCAAACTAGAGTATCTCGGGTTGGAGTATGTGTATGTATACGCGCACGTGAGCTGCTGTGAACGAGTCAACCTAAGATACACGTAATATACACGTAAGATGGACGCGCGCGGGTGCGTGTGTACTTTACAAAAAACTTTACAAAAAACTTTACAAAAAACTTTACAAAGAACTTTACAAAAAACTTTACAAAAAACTTTACAAAGAACTTTACAAAAAACACTACAGTGGGCAGCTGAGCCCACAATTGTCCTCAAACTTCAGCAGAAAAAAGTTTTCCCGTAAATTCGCACCAAACTCAGGGGAATAATCAACACACACAAACAATTCTCGACTCGTTGCAAGCTTGACGGCAATCCGTCGAGAATTGTTTGTGGAGATAGAATGCATTGCAGGATGTATAAGGTTGTAGATTGTGTTGAGCCAACATGCATCCAAACACACAATTCATCCACTCTAGTCGTCCGTTTTCTGCTACAGCCACACACTATTGGCCACACCCCATTTGGCAGCACCCATTTGGTTTTTTGTTATGAAGCATTTGGTAGCGTATACAATTGCACACGCCCTTCTGTTCCCCTCACTTCCTCGCGGGTTTTGCAACCACAATGTATATGGCATAACACAATTTACTTGTTAGTCTCCAACCACAAGGCGTGGCGAGAGGGCTACTTGGTGAAGTATAAATATCCACAAACAAAACCCTTGTGACCTCAAACCTTTTTTTGCCCTTTTCTTCTTCTTCTTTTCCTTTTTCTTTTTCTTTTCCTTCTTCTTTCGCCAGAAGTAAACCCACAACCAAAGTCTCGCTTAATACAGTTTAAACAAGTCAGACTTTACCAGTTAGTTTACTTAATTAAATCTTAAATAATGTCATTTTTCAAAAAGCTATTTAACACCGCCTCCAAGTCAAAGGAGGCAGAACCAGCCGAACGCAATGTTCGGTATCCAATTCCAGGGGAGACATCAGGCTCACCGGTATCGGTTCCTTCACCGGCTACAGGGTCGGAAACCTTCTACGAGGTAGATTTAGGCGCTGAAGACGTGGAGGAAAAGAAGCTGGTGAGGAGACAATTCCCCCTGTTTAGACCATTTGGATGGTTTAAAGAGAGGAGAGAGGAGAAGGAGTTAGCTGAAAGGGTTCTTTTGGCTAAGGGAATGGTTGCCGGCATTCGTGCGTGCCATCCCAACAGAAAGAAGAAGAAGATGATGAATAACAACAACAACAACAACAACAACAACAACAACAACAACAACAACAACAACAACAACAACAATCGTGGCTACCCCAACCATTTTAACTGGCGCAACCCTGTACACCAATTAAAGAGAAAACACAAAGATGATGATTACACAAAAAACACAAGATGACGAAGAACACAGACGACGCCAATTTGTTCCACTGTCTAGATCTATCTCGGAGACAGTAACCGACCCTGTGGCCAGTGATGGAACCGATACTCGTGAAACTGACTCTGCTGATGATGATTCCGCTGGGACTGATTCTTCTTTCAACTTTAGCATTTCATCGATCATCCCAATTACAGACTCAAATCAAGTCTTTTCTGGACGGCTATCCTCCTCATAAACAGAACTCGACTCTGAAGTTGGTGAGCCTGATGTCTCCCCTGGAATTGGATACCGAACCCTTGCGTTCGGCTGGTTCTGCCTCCTTTGACTTGGAGGCGGTGTTAAAAAGCTTTTTGAAAAATGACATTATTTAAGATTTAATTAAGTAAACTAACTGGTAAAGTCTGACTTGTTTAAACTGTATTAAGCGAGACTTTGGTTGTGGGTTTACTTCTGGCAAAAGAAGAAGAAGAAGGAAAAACTTATAAAGTAGCTAGCTATCTTGTTATGTCTTGTAGTTGGAAATAAAGAAGTATACTTGTATATGCCATATACATTGTAGTTGCAAAAGCTCTAGAGAATTGAGAGGAAAAAAACGGTATCTCCTAGTAGCTCAGCAGTGCGTTGCAATTGCATGTGCTACCAAACGCATCATAACAAAAAAAACCAAATGTGTGACACTAGTAATGTGTTGCTGTAACAGATAGTAGACGACCAGAGTGTGTGAATTGTGTGTTTGGATTCGATATGGCTCAACATAACCCACAACCAACAACCCCTTGGATCGTGCAGAGTGTTTGATCCACACAAACAATTCTCTAGAGTGCAGTCGAGCTTGCAATAAGTCAAAAATTGTTGCGTCTATCAAGAATTCCTTCGACTTTGTTACTACTTTTTAAGAAAATTTCGTTCTTCTTTTCTTCTCTTGAACCCACCATTGCATTCGTGTGTACTCGACCATACTTTTTGACCTTCGAGTCCAAATCAAATCTCTATTTGAAAACGATACTAGTACAAAGAAGCCAATAAAAGTCAAAATGAGGGGGAACTGGATTCAACATTCTTTAAATAAAATACCCCTTATTTCCTTTATTTTCTATTTACAAATTCTTCTAAAAGAAATAAAAAAACAAAAGTGTTTTTGTATTATGTGGGCATTTACAATCCTTTTAATTTATGTTTTCAATACTGCTTTCCGTGTCAATTGCGATTCCGTGTTCATCATTGTTGTCGACTCTTTCATCAAACTCGGAGTTTTCGATAATCATGCCTAGCCAATACTTGACATCATCACTCAAGTTAAGCAAGAATCCTAAATTCGCGTAATTCGAAATTGTGCCACTCATTTGGTTTAAAAGTGATTTGTCAACTTGCACAGAAGTACTTGTGTCTCTGTAGAGAGTATTTTTGCAGGTTTTACTCTGCTTTTTGACAACGACGATAACTTTCAGACCATGCTTCACATAGTAAACTATCCAATCGTTCCCACTATCTGTTGAAAATTTATGAAAAAACTCGTTAACTCGTTGTGTCTTCTGCAGGAGCTTCCACTTCTCAACTAAAGGTCCAATTGTTTTGTATAGTTGATCATGAATATGGTAGACTGTTTTTTTCTCCAATACGTCAAATGGTAAGAAAGATAGAGATGTCTGGTAACAATTTCTAGGCTCGTCGTAAATAATGTATGAGAAACCATCCTCTAAATTCGCGGCTATCTGCGCAAAAGTCAAGGACTGCACGGAATTGAAGCTATGGCTTAAATTGCTCTTGCTTATACTACTACCATATCCAAAAGTACTTTCAACTTCATCAACGAGATCATCTAAAACAAAAGTTTTGAGCTGATTACAAAAATTATTCAAGTTGAGCACTTCAAGCTCTGGGTCCTCGTAAATGAGTGATATTGCAATTTTCTTTTTGACAAAAGTGAGAAGTCCACATTTCATTACAATACCTTCATAATCCAGGATGTAAACGACCTTGAGAGACCCACTCTCTGATGCTTCATCGAAAAAAAAGCACCCCTGATCATCAGAATCGTGATTTTCCTGCGCCTCCAGCTCCTCCTCCTCCACTTGTTCTTCCACTTGTTCTTCCTCTTGTTCTCCTTCTGCATCTTGATTAGCATTCTCGTGGTTGTTGTCACTTTCTAGGAAGTAACATCTCCCCATAGTTGTATGCGCTTCGTGTGTGGCTAGAGGTTCAGAACCTGTACCTGTTGATCTCAAAAAAGATGGAACCAACGACCAATTAGAAGCCTGAATATTGTTTTCATTGTTGTTTGTTTCCTCGTAAACGTTGGTGTGTGCATCATTTATGCCCCGTTGTGAAATGTACTCTGACACACTATATATGGGCATCGTCAAAAGATTACCGGCCAAATGCAATGGATTATACAGGGAATATCCCTCACTACTATTGTCTAAATTAGTTCTATCACCAGTAGCAACCTGTCTCAGTTTTAAGTCTGGTTTCTGGTTCAATTTCAGTTTCAGTCTCAGTTTCAGTCTCAATTTCAGTCTCAATTTCAGTTCCAGATTCATTTTCAGTTTGACCTTTGAAAAAACAGGGACTTCGTATTCTAAGTAACGATAAACATCTACTAACGTATCTCTGGAAAATTTTGAAGTTACGCTATGGCAGTTCACAAATCCATACTTACTGATTTCGGTTTCGTCCAAGCTTGAAACAATAAGACCATGTGGAACTATTTGCATAGATCTCAAGCTCGTGGCTATTTCTTCCATGATATTTTGTGGTGCTCTCATAGAAGATTGCTTATATGCGGGTTTGGAAGTGTTGCTAAACCCAAGCAAAGCTCCCGCTCTGTTTAAAGAATTTAACCACCTAATTCCCTCAACTTCGTGATGTCCTTTATTGAATGCTATAAGAAAGCTTTTCCAATAGACGTCCAATGTGTCGGCAAGCACGTTTGAATCCAAAGTTTGTCGCAACACTGAAAGTGGCTTTTGTGAGAAAGTAAACCTTTGTTGGTATCCGTAAACGAGATGTTGTAACTGGTGGATAGCGGGGCTATTTGTCGATGATACTGAGCATACAAAAAAATGGTCATTTTCTAATTCCAAAACAATTAATGTGTTACTCTTTGACTTGATAATGAGAGGTTCTGCAAGGCATCTGCTTTTTTGGACTCCATAACCATCTCCCTTTCCATCTCCATGTTTATATGTGTCATATTGTTGTACTCCGTCAAACTGTTGCAAAAAGCCACCGACCCCTTGAAGTAAACCCGGTAATCGCTCTTCAAATTGTTTCCGTAGCAAACTTGATATGGTTCCATCATCGTTTTCCACGAATACTAGTATACGGGTCAAAGCATCTTGACTAGATTTCTCAGATGCACCAGCATCATCGTTGTTATTGCCCCTTTCGTCGTTTTTCGTTGCTGTGGTGAAGACGCAAATGTATTGAATCTGACACGGTAAAGATTCTTCTTCGTGGTCAAAATGCTCTATACCATTACCAGTACTACTTCTCTTGATCTCTGACCGGTTCAATTGACTAAAAAAACTAAAATAGCTGCTCATGCTAATGTCATTGTTGTAGGTGTCTATGTGTATATAATTATGTAAATTGGAAGAATTAGTCTTTGGTAGGTGCTTTCGATATTCAATATCGAGGAAGAAACCAATCTAGATACATTTGCTTTTGTTACTCAGTACTCATGAAAACAAATATTATCTTCTACAAAAAAAAAAAAAGAAAGAAAAAAATTGAAAACTGTGTTTGTGTGATAAATATTTCAAAGGGAGAAAGGAAAGTTGCATGTCATGAAAAACACCAAAGGGCATCAATCTCACGCAGAATTCTTGTAGGAAGTAAGAGAGGTTTGCCAGAATTTCAATAGAAATTGAGGAAGAAAAAAAAAAACAAAAAAAAAACAAAAGAGAAAGAGAGAGAGATATGGTTGGTCATAACGACAAGAATAAACGGCGTAAGAAACAAAAGCTAAGTATACAAGAGATGACAGTCAAGCCTCATGAAAGCAAAAGACGAAAAGTACGATCATCGTCTCAACTTCAGGCATCGAAATCAAAATCAGATGGGCTAATGGCACACAATGATTTGTTTCATGACGGAAAATCTATGAAGCCGAACAATGTTGACTTATTGAATGAAGAATTGGGATTGGAGCATGGAGCTAAGCTTGAGGCTAACAAGTCAGCCACCGTAAAGAAAAATGGCGTACTTCGTAGCAACGCTAAAACATTAAAGGTGGGTGATGTTATTGAAGAGAGTAACAACAACAACAACAACAACAACAACAAAACAAATGAAACAAATAAAATTAGCAAGACAAACGAGAATGTTGAAAACTATACCATCTCTAGAGAGCAATTTCTCAAAAACAGTTACAGGAACGTAATAGGAATTGATGAGCTTGTGTCTATTGCATCCAAAAGGGCCGAAGAATGGTATGAATCACAGAAAGTACAGGTTGAGGACAATAAGAAGTCGCGACCGTTCTCATCAATGGAAGATGATATCATTGACAGTTACTTGAATGGGGTATGTTATTTCAATAATAATTGGACGAGACAGCAACTATGTGAACGAATTTGGAGCGAAGAGCGCAAAGTTGATAGCTTTTGGAAGAATATATATAAAATTTTTCCATACAGATCGAAATCGAGTGTTTACAAACACGTGAGACGACGGTATCACATTTTTGATTTGCGTGCAAAATGGTCTGAGCAGGACGATGAAAAATTGAAGGAATTGGCATTAGTGCATCCTGGTAAATGGAAACAAATTGGTGAACTTTTGGGAAGAATGCCAGAAGATTGCAGGGACCGTTGGCGTAATTACATCAAGTGTGGAACCACTAGAGCCAAGAAAAGATGGTCACCTGATGAAGAACAAAAATTGATAACAATTGTCAATGAAATGATATACACTTTGAAGGACCTGGATTATAATGATGAAAACAACGGCAACACTATGGACGAAAACAAGGACAAAAACAAAAACATTAACGATGATACTAACTCCATTTCTGACTCTAATCCCATATGGATCCCAAATGCAAAGGATGTCAATTGGACCATTGTTAGTGAGAAAATGAATGGTGTCAGATCTAGAATACAATGTAGATACAAATGGCTTAAGCTAAATGAAAAATCAAGCGTGATTTCAAAACCGGGAATGGGTCAAGATGATATAGTCTGGCTTTTGAAGCAAATCAAGAAACTGAAAGTGCTATCAATGAATGATATCAAGTGGAAGAAAATTGTGAAGAAATATACAAAGGAAAGACCAGCTGGAATAAGATGGACTAAAGAGGACTTTGAAAACGCCTTGATATTGCAGAGAGCCAGTGATGATAAAGCATCTGAACATGACTTTCAAAAAATGATTAATAATAGGCTCTCTGAATTGGAAAAAGTACATTCTGTAACATAGAAATGCAGATCGAGATAATAAAAAAAAAATAAAAAAAAAAAACTTCATCATTGATTTACTGTATAGATTAAAACATAATAAGTATCGGACAATATAGTCTAGTGTAAATATATATATAAACAAATAGCACATTTAACCATTATGGTCACGTGATTATAAAAATGATAGGTAGCATATATTACACTCTATAACGAAACTACGTGTGTTTGATTAAAAATATCAACCATGACACCAAAAGTTCCATATTGACTTGTATTTACAGTGTTTGAGTTTCTCCTTTTTTTTTTCTACCCATCAATCTACAAAATACCTATATTAGTATATTAATACTACAACGGCCATCACAATCTCCCTACTCATCCCAACTGCCATTTTGTCAACTTATTCTTTCAGATATATGTCTAATTGATGTTGTCGGTGGAACTATCTGATAATGAGCTTCAAGCCATATACGGCTTACGAACAACTAAACCTACACAACGAAGTGATGTCTTGCATATTGACCAACCAAGTTTAGAGCTCGGCTCAATAACCGCATTTCCGAAACTAGATATTAAGGAGGAAGAGCAATACAAATTACTAGACGACCTTCAAAGTTTGGGTAATGAAAGTGCGGTATCTATATCACGTCACCGACAACCAGACCCCGAAGATCCATTGAAAGGGAGAGGGTCCAATGTTATCCAAGACTTGATACGTAAGCAAGTTGTAGAAACTCCAACCGACCCAAAAGTGTCACAGTACCTTATAAGCTCACAGGAGTTTAGCTCATATAGATTTTTGACCACTGTTCATGGAGGAGACTCATTAGAGGCACTAGGAAACTCTTTGAAGACTTTGGAAAATAATATTCGAATGCACACAGACGACTTGAAGGATTCAATAGATGATAATTTTGACAGCTTTATTGATTGTAAACAAGTCATTGATAGGTCTCTCACGGAGTTTGTTAATCAGAAAACTAAAGTTAGACAAGATAAAGAGAATTCAAAAGTATTCAACCCTCGAAGACACAAATTGGGTGGTTCAACGGGAGCTGGATCGGAAGCTGGTGCAAATGCAGGCGCAGGTGCAGGAGGAATCATCAGTACTGGCGCATCGGGTCTGTTTGAATTGTCCTCAGAGTTAGAATTGTCTTTGAATAATCTAATCACCACTACAAATTTGATGATTAGACCTATCTCCGATAATAGAACACGCGAAGAGAAAATCGGCAAAGTTGTTGAGTTGGTCAAGAATAATGATTTTTTCTTTAATCTTTCATCTGAGTTGATCAAGCACTTTACAAACAATGACAACTTCAAATTCATTGACACGTATAATAGATATATACGAGAGAAGGATATTTATCTAGATAGGATTCTGCGCAAAATTAAGCAACAGCAGCAACAGCAGCAACAGCAGTTCTCAAAAGCAGGCGCTGGAGTGAGTGAAAATAATGATTTAAATGCTTTACACAAAGCTCAAAATGATTATGGTTTTGAATTGACTCTTATGACTACTGTGTTTCATGAGTTGGATGCAATTGCAGAGCAGTACCGCAACAAAGTCCATGGTGAGCTATTGTCATTAGATTTCGAAGTTGGTAAGAATGGTAAATACACTGTGGACCTGACCAGTGGTGACGGTAACAAATTTGCTGCACTTCTTGAAAGTTTGGCAAAAATGTCAAGTTCTAAAACTGATTCTGGTTTTGGTTCCGAACAAGAAAAGAGTAGTGTCAACATCCATATTGGACCCGTTAGGGATTTTCTCATTAAGCAAATTGAGATTATTGATAAAGATTTCGAATACCATGTGCGTAAGTATGATAACAAATTCTTGCTTATGCAAAAAAAAATAACAGATTACGTACAATCCTTAGCAAAAGAGAAGCGCGATGGATCGCATGTCAATTACATCTTGGACAAGTACGACAAATATAGTGAAGAAAGAAAATTGGTGAAAAGCTACGAAGACAAATTGTTGGCGATTGAAGAAGCATTTGACAGTAATGATTTGTTGGATTTGAGTTTAGTTAATGAGACGTGGCTAGTTCTCGTTAATTTTGTTCAATATTTAGAAATATTGTTTCTTCGATTAGCTGAGAAATTTTTAAACAATTATACGCACTATTTCAGATTGGGTGCAGACCCTGATGGAGTTATACGGAACCAGTTTATAGATATGGTGAATCGTGCTGTATCTATTATGGCACATTTGTTTGATGGTGACGTAAAGGAAGGAGGAAAATTGCAAAACCAAGAAATGAAACCGTCATACTTTAAAAGCTTTGTTCCATGCTATGCAAACTCCTTATCGACAATCTATCATCTCGGTAGAATCCAGGTGCTGGTGAATAATTTTATGCAACAATTGGGAAATCTAGCGGGTACATTGGGCAATGTCAGCAGATATTCAAATACCAACAATTTACTCAAAAGCTTGAAAAGTTCGTCTTTGCATATAAATACCAAAATTTTGGAAGCCATTTGTTCAACTTGGGTCAACGATTGTCTACAATTTAGCGAGATGGAGGACTGGAAAATTGAAGGTAAGCATAATGCCAAGGATGGCTCGTGCACTAAGCTTATGAGTGTAGTTGAATGTTATCAATTATATATGATCCGGAAGATTTCCAAAGTAACCAAAACGAGGACTACTTCGAAGGACATTCGGAATGAGTTTAATGTTGTTTCGAAACATGCAAGCAAGCAAATGCTTACGGGTATCGAGATACAGTTTATGAGAACTTTGAAGATTATTATTGATTCCATGATTAGAAAATACGATACTGACAGAAATATCAATGATGAAAAGCTCCACAAGTCTGCTGAATATAATGTGGAGATTTTCAAAGTTTTGAGTATGAACAATTTTGATAAACTTTCAAGAATTACATATTACAAACTCCTTAAGGAGTTTGATAAACATTATCTGACCAATTTGGGGGAGCAGAACTTGGAGTTGATTCAAGTCATCGAGAAGGCTAGAGTCACAATCATTGAAGATATCTTAAAAAATGAAAAAGCTTTTTTCGCCAAACTCACGTTAAATTTCTTTGCTCGTCTCAATCCAAAATTCAACGATTATGGAAATGGTGGTGGCCACAAACTGCGTCTGGATCTGAAATTGATTGTAGATGCCAGACCCAAAGTTGATGCAATGATATATGAAGTTTTGCTGCATTTCGTTAAGCTCGTGAATAGGATAAAGCCATTAACGAGTGAAAATATGTTTGTTACACTATTGAGCGAGTTACAAAATTTATTTTTGAAGGATTTGTTGAGCAATGTGCGGAATAATCAACACTTTTTTACTTTAAGGATTGTCAAGAATCTTCTTTTGGATTGTTATTTTTTGTCCGCGGTATTTGAGCGATCGAAGCAATTAAAGTTTGATAATAAATGTAAGAAATTAAGCCAGGTTCTTGTGAAGGAGATCTCCAATATTGAAGTAGCAGATGGAGATGGCAGGGGATTGAATGGCGCGGATTTAGAGGATGCGTTGCAAGAGAGCTTGGAAAATACGGCGATACAATTTAATTGTTTTTAATGGAGTATAAAAAGCTTGTTGGTATGTTAACCACCATTATCACACTTTAATATTATAAATCGATCTTTAATGTCAGTTGCTCTTGTTGTTGTTGTTGTTGTTATTATTATTATTATTAGAGCTCTTGACTTTTTTTCTTTCCTCTTTTGTTGTTGCCATTGTATATAGTGGTTGCTTGATACGTTGAGTGTGGGTTTACTTGCTTACAATATATTATCGACTGAGTGGTTTTTAAATTTTTTCGAAGATCGGTCAATGCTTCTGATTTCAAACCTCGAGCCAATCATTGTGAATGGTATGGTCTCTTGTTGTTCGGGTTCTTTTTCTTCTGTTTGATCTTTGTTGGCTTGATCAACATTGATATCATGATGAGACTGTGTGCCTCCAACTTTCCTTTTATCGCGCGGAACAATGATATCGAATCCAAACATTGTGTGCTGTTTGGGTATAGCTTTGAATCCGCTTACCAAATCAGAAGCTGATATTTTGTTCTTGCGATTCCTTTCCGGTTGCTCATTTCCTTTGTCATCCAAGCTGCTAAACCATTCTTTGCTTTGGTTTCCCTGGGGTGCAACTATAATAAACAGATGTTGTGCGTCCCATACAATTATGCCTCTCGTCCCCACGAGGTTTGTATTTCGCGATTGCAAAACCGTTATGAAACATCCATTAAAATCAGCATTGACTAACCTGGAAACGATTTGTGAGATTTGCAATTGGAATTTACCGTCGTACGTTAGTAAGCTTTGAATATAGCTTTGCCATAATGAATTCATATGGAGGAAACTTTCAAATTGTGGAATGTTGTATGTACGTAGTAGATGGTTTAAATTGAATTTGACGTTTTGGCGTTGAAGGTGTTGAATTTTCTTGGTTAATTTGCGTTGGCTTTTAAGGGTTTGGGAAATGTATTGTTTGAGGTCAACACGTGTCGATTGTTTTCGTCGTTTGAGCAAGTCGCGTCTAAAAGAAGAAGAAGAAGAAGAAGAAGAAGAAGAAGAATTGGACAAAGACGTGGAAGGAGGGTGTCCTGTGGTTGTTGAAGGTTGTAGGAGATTTAGTTTTTTTTGTGTTTGCGATGATGGTGTTCCTCGTTTTAAGAATATGGTACTTTTCTGATCACCGGTGGCTGAGTACCGCAGTTCCAAGAGTTGTAAGATTTCGTGCGAAGAGTCATAACATCGAGTGAGGAGATGTTGTTCTAGTTCGTTTGTGCCTGATGACATATTTCAGTAATATATCTTTGGTATATGATAAAGTGGCAGGGGCGAGGGCGGGGGCGGGGGGGGGGGGGTAAGGAAAGGGAAATAGGAGGGAAGGATAGGATGAAAAGAAGATGAGCAGTAGGTTCTTGGATATTTTATTTTTGTTTCTCATAGTCGAGTTTCAAGTGTTTTTTTTTTTTTTTTTGCTCTCACTTCTCTTTTTCTTATTTCAAAGATGCGTTATCTTCTATATAGTAGATTGCAAGAAGCCCATGTTAGCGCGCGCTCTTGGTGAAAATAATAAAAATAATAAATAGAAAAAAAATTAAAAAAAAAGGTTTTATTAAAAATGATTTGTATTGTGCGGCTTTGGTGCTGTAAATTTCGGTAAACCAATTGAAGACTATTTCACTTTAACTTCTAGATTAATGCCGGTTGCATGTACTCTTTTAGTAGTAGTAGTAGTAGTAGTAGCAGTCATATTAAAAGGAAGGAAGATAGTAGAGATTAAGAAGTTAAGTAGCAGATATATTTATGATATACAGATTTACTTTCTGGGTGCTTTGAGCCTTTTACCAATGCAAACAGCACTGACTTTAACCACGGATAATTGAGGGGGGACAGCAACAAACAGAAAATCGCGTGATTAAAATTATAATTATAGGATAAGAGATTAGCCATTTTTTTTATAGAGATGCACGCAATTGCAAGATGTCGGCAATAGAAAGAATACGAGTGTTTATATCCTAACTTAACCAATACCATTATCATTATAAAGGGAAAGAAAAAAGAGTGAGAGAGAGAGAGGTTGTGGGTTGTGGGTTGTGGGTTGTGGGTTGTGGGTCGTGGAGCACTTCCTGACATCTATTGCACATAGTTGATGTAGGTGGGTGTCTGATAGTTCAAAAAGGCAAATATGGCTTTTTTAATGCATGTAGTAGAGGCTATTTGATGTATATGGATTTTCGTGAGCCTTCACTTGCGTCCATATGCCGATTGTGAATAATGAATTATGAGATAACGAAGGCGGTTGGGAAGGGTGAGGAAAAGGAGAAAGAAGGAAAAGGTTGATGATGTTCTGTTTTTGCAATATAGAGTCAGAGATGCCGCTGTTGTTTCAGTTTCTCTGGTACTTGGAACTTGTGATTGATTATTCTTTTGTGTGTTTTTTTTGGCTTTTTTTTGGCTTTTTTTGGCTTTTTTTGGCATTTTTTTGGTTTCCATGGAGTGTTGTGGTTAATTTTTCTTTTTTCTTTTCTTTCTTCTTCTTCTTTTTTTTTGGGGGGGAGGGGGGCATAATAAGTGAGTTGATAATTTGGAAGATAAGGCGTGGTTATCTGTAGGGTAAGAGAGACGTGGTAATATTATTTATAATGTTGTTGTTGTTGTTGTTGTTGTTGTTGTTGTTGATTTTTTTTTATTTTTGTTTCTTTCTTTCATTACGGGGTGGAATAGAGTCTAACCCTTCAAAGGGTATTTATTATTATTATTATTATTGTTAATATTATTATTACTTGCTGGTGTTGTTGTTGTTGTTGTTGTTGTTGTTGTAGAGGAAGAGAAAAGAGAAAGAGTTTGTTAAAATCTACAAAAGGTGTTTCCCTATGTGTGTAAAAGAGCAATTGCTGTCACTATTCTTCCGTAGATGACAGTGGATGGACTATTTGTTTGTATGTATGTATGTATGTATATTTGTATGTATGTATATTTGTATGTATGTATATTTGTATGCTCCTCTTCTTCCTAGATACTACGAGACAATTATATAAAAGATAAAAAAAAAACAACAGGGCAAACACAGCAGTAGACACGAGTTTGCAAGAGAAAGGAGGGGTGGAAAAAAAAAAAAAAAAAAGTTTAGCAGAGTTGCTGCACTTGCGCTGTGTTGCACCATGATTTTTTAAAGGGCGAAAAGAGACGAGTGAAGACGAAGAGGAAGAAAGAAGAGGAAGAGGAAGAGCAAATACTTTTCTTCCTTTCTCCTCCTTTCTCCTCCTCTAGCTCCTTCCTCCTCCTCTATTCTCCCTTAAAAATAAAAAATAATAAAAATAATAATAAAAAATAATAAGGTGAATTAGGCAAGAGAGAAAAAAAAAAAAGATCACCCTATCTCTCCTCCTTTTACTTCCTGTTACTTCCTGTTACTTCACTTTCTTTCTTTCTTTATTAATTTATTACTCGTTACAACGAAACCCCCAAAAAAGAAAAGAAGGAAAATGACGGATATAGATTCAAAGTCTGCTGCTGTTTTTGTTGTTGCCTTGTTGTAGTTATTATTATTATACTTATACTTATTATTATTATTAGTGATGTTGTTGTTGGGTTAGGCTGAAACGTCTCGTTTGTCTGTATATATGTATCTCTCTTCTCTCTCCAAAGTTATTACACTCTTTACACGCTTTACATTGGCTATGTTTGCTCATGGTTAGTATTCATGGTACAAAAGTGGAGTGGTGTAGTGCAGAGTGGAGTGGTGTTGAGTGGTGTTGAGTGGTGCGGTGCGGTACGGTGCGGTATCCTATGCTACCTTTTGGCATCACTATATATCGTATGACAGTATCTAGTAGTGATGATAAAGAAAAAAAAGGAAAAGAGAGAAGAAGAAACAAAAGAGGAAAACAGGAAAAAAGGAAAAGAGGAAAAGAGGAAATCCAACAAACAGTCTAGATAAAGTATGGATAGCAATAGAATGGATGTTGCTGATGTGTCTGTGTGTGTCTGAAGAGTATGAAGAGAACTAGAGCATAGTTCATGTCGATGTCGATGTTGTTGTCGATGTTGTAACAGAAACAAAACAAAACAAAAAAAGAAAAACAAAAAAAAAAAGAAAAAAGGAAAAGGAAAAAATGAAATAAGATAATAATCTGTTGCTGCGTAAGCTGTTATGTAACTATCAATAGATTATTACTAAGCAGTAATGTGTTGTATTATGTAATATTAGTGATTACAAGTGCAAAAATAAAAACAAACCCCCAAATTTTTTTTTTAGGGGAAAAAAAAAAAATGGAATTCTTTGTGTTGTTTTGTGTTGTTTTGTGCTGTTTTGTGTACCACTGCAACTGAGAGCAAAGAATGGTCATCTAAAAATATTCACATCATGACATTTACAAAACAGAAAAGGACGACTCCTTCTTACTACAGCACTCTTCTTCTTCTTCTTCTACTTCTACTTCCTCTTCATCTTCTTTAATTCTGTTTTCCCAGTAGATGATGACACTTAGTTGAAGCAGACCATACCAGAGTGTAAGAATATATATATATATATATATATACACACACACACAGGGCTGTTGGTGAATGGTATATTCCCCCTCTTTCCCTTCTTCTCTTATTTCTCAACATCCATCTCTCATCCCCATATACACGTACAACTATATATAAATATATATATATACATATATATATTTATATATTTATATTTACACTACTACTACTACTACTACTACTACTACTACTACAGTTGGGTAAACACTCTCGATACACAATCACAACCACAGCCACGCACAGAGATCTGGAGATTCCTCAATTCCAACTATTACCAGCTTTCTAAGTAAAGGATTTAAACCGCAAACCCATCCCTTAAACCACTTTACCTTTCCTTTCCTTTCCTTTCCTTCACCAAAGGTTTTCTTTTTTTTTTTCATGTTTGCACACTGATATATTCGCTTTCTATATTTCTTGTCCTAATTTAACTTTTATCAATCCATTCCACTTCCTGCCCTTCCCCTTCCCTCACTAATACAATACACAATACACAATACACAATACACAATACACAATACACAATACACAATACACAAAATACAATACAGCACTGGAAACAAAGTCAATTGCCAATAATCTATACTTGAACCCTTCTAACCAACCTTTTTAAAATAAACCAGAACAGATTAATTGGAAATTCATTAAAAAAATTACACTTTAAAAGGTAAAAGTGAAAGAAAAAGTAACAGTAAGAGATTATAAACCTATTGCTACATCTTATTAATAACGCACATAAAATATCTTTATCTATATATATATATATATATATATATATATATATATATCAAAAAGAGAACAAACAATCCATATTAGATGTCTGAACTAAGCCATAATGTCAACTTTAACTTGTACAGTAACCTGTCCTCGTCGCTAGAAGAAACCACCAAAACCACCAAAACCACAAATAGTACAAGAAACCCTAGTGCTTCCAGTGATAGTGTTGGTGCACAGTTGAACCATTTTCAAATAAACACACCCAGAGCAGAGAAGCACTTGCAACCACAACAGCAACAACAGCAACAACACCCAATTGATTCTCCGTCCTCTACAGCAACCTCCATTACATCCCCTAACACTGTTGATGACAAAGCACCCACAACAACAAGAAACAAGAATCACACACCAGACGCATCCCATGTAAATATACTTGGAGAGCACAAGGAAGACCTGGAAAGGTTCAACAAGTTTGTCAAGAGAACAATACACAGGTTGAAACTCTCCCCCGTAGTTCGTCACCAAAACACACAAAAAACCCACCAGCAACAACAACAGCAACAGGAACCGCAACAACAACAGCAACAACAAAAGCAAACACAACAAATAGACTCTTTGCATTCTCCAAACTCCAAGGATGCACACCTCTCTCCAATTGCTCCTCCATCTTCAGACCCTATCCGCCACAATAACTCAGTAGTCTCAACAAACTCTTCATCAAGCGACATTTTTGAACGATCAGTCACCAAAAACTCAGAGTCCTTAAACAGCTTAAGTAACCCAGAAACACCATTCCACCGCACTTTGGAAAACTACACCAACCCCATATTGGACACCACCACGGAAATACTAATCAACCCCAAAATCAAACTAGACCAGGTGAAATTGAACTGCTATTGCGACGATGACGAAACACAAGTGCCCAATTGCCGTTACAGAAGTAAAAGTACAGAAAGAAGAAGAAGAACAAGAACAAGACAAGATAACACATTAAGCTTAGATAGCAGTGCCAATAGCAGTACCCAAAACTTGAGTTTAGTAGGTAACAATGGAAACACTGCAGATCCTGAAGGCACTATGAACAATGGATCAACTTCAGATTTGTCACCAAGAAAAGCACCATTTTCACCAACCATAAGACCAAGAGCAAGAAGTATCATATCACAACTGATTATTTCCACCTTGGAAAACTCTAAAAACAATAATTACCATAACAAAATTACTACCTCGAAATCATCGACTGGTGTAACCTCGCTCTCAAGAGTGTACACATCCCACCAACAATACCAAAACCAAAACCAAAACCAAAACCAAAACCATAATCACAATCACAATCACAATCACAATCACAATCCACCGTTTTTCCTGCACACTGCAAAACGCTCTTCAAGTTTTGCTGGATCAACAAACTACTCCAAAAGCAAATACAGTGAGGCAAGAAACAACCCAAGTGATGGCGCTACAAATTCAAATCCATTCACTATTGACTTTTACTCATTTGCCGATATGATTAGCCACGAGGATGAAAATTTGGCCAATTTATTAGAGGAAGTAGACGATGACGACGACGAAGGACAATACAATATTAGAAATAAAAATAACAACAACAACAACAACAACAACAAAAATTATAACGGAAATCAAAATGAAATTGAGAATGCTAATGCTAATTATGATGACGAAGAAATTGATCCTATGAGTCCACCCCAAGACTACGTTGGAGAAGGCATAGCTAATCACAATACACCGTTTAGAAGAGGAAGTTTTGCTACAATCAGTGCACAGGACTACATTGGTGTCTTGTAACGGCCAAAGGGAGAGAGAGAGAGAGAGAGAGAGAGAGGGAGAGCTAATGAATTAAAATTATAATAAATAAATAGAGGAAGAGAAAGAGAAAAGCAAAAAATAAAAAAAAATAAAAAAATGGAGCAAGACCAATTACCAAACGCAAGTGGGCGATGGGCAACGGCATCATGTTTGTTACTTGACATAGAAGGAAGAGAAAGTGTGTGTGTGCATGATAATTTCACCTACTAGTATATTTATTTAAGTAATATTCAGTAATTTAGAAGAAGAAAAGTTTACAAATCAATGATACTCTTTTTATCGACAAAAAGTATATGTAGTTTACAAACACTTTGTAGTGCCAACCTTCCTCTTCACCTTCTTCATCTTCACTTTCTTCGTCTTATGGTGTAGTCACGTGATGTTAAGTACGTGTGTATGTGTGAATCTGATTTTTGCGACACGACACGACACAACGCACAAGTGTTTTGTTGTTGTTTTTTTTTTCTTTCTGCTTTCTAACATAGACACACCCATGCCAACTATGTCTTGAATTTTTTTTCCTGTTTTTTTTTTTTCACTGCATTTTTTTCAACACGCCCATTCTCTTTTTTAATTCTTTACAAAACATCGGTATGTGTACCAACTGAACTACTCTTTTGCAGACAACACTTAAATACCCAACATCAAACCACACCATCCAAAACACACCAACACACCCCATCCACCTTCCTAATAAAACCTGAAATAAACCAATTCCCTTTTTCACATACACTCACACTTCCCTCCCCCTTTACCGCCACTACCTTTCACACATCTGTCACACTTTCACACACTAACCCGTGTACTCCATTCTAATTGATTTTCTCAAAAGTCAGTTTATAGAATAAATCATATCCCCCCCCCCAAAAAAAAAAAAAAAGAAACTGAAGTAAAAAAACATCTCTAAAGAAAGGAAAACAGACCCCATAATGACAGAATCATTGTTTGATACAAACTTCACATCTGAAAATGAAAGTAAACCTGTAGTTCCTACTACAGAAGCGGCAGCTCCTGCTTCTGCTCCAGCTCCTGCTCCTGCTTCTGCTTCTGGATCAGATTCTACTTTCGTTTCAGCTCCATCAACTCAGCAAGGCACCACCGCCGCGGAGGTGCCATCATCATCTGCAGACCAAGAATCCAAAAAGGAGAGTGGTAACACTACCAGCACCGCCGCAAGTACTGATGCCAACACAACCAGCACCAGTACTACCACTTCAGGAGACTCTCACCAAGACGCTGACTATGACAACTCCGCTGCATTGCCTTCCTTAGACGACAAGTCCAATGCCGATGCATTGATCAACTATCGTGTCTTGGTGTCAGCTAAAGAAGCTGGCTGTCTCATTGGACAAAATGGTGGTGTCATTGACTCGATTCGTAATGAAACAAACACCAAAGCTGGTATCTCACGTTTGACCCCAGGTACTCATGAACGTATCTTGACCGTGTCGGGTAAATTAGACGACAGTGCTAAAGCACTTTCATATTTTGCTCAAGCACTTTGCGATTCGGCGATTGAACTTTACAACTACTTCCCATTGAAACAATTGAGCTCTACACCATGTGTCGAAGGTGAGACTACTATCATCAGATTGTTGATTCCAAATAGTCAAATGGGTACCTTGATTGGCTCAAAAGGTGCACGTATCCAACAAATTCAACAAAGTTTTGGTGTCTCTATGATTGCATCAAAACTGTTCTTGCCTGGCTCAAATGAAAGGTTGGTTGAGTTACAAGGTACTGTTGATGACTTGTATGACTCCTTGCGTGTTATTTCGCGTTGTCTTATTGAAGATTTTTCGTCAAGTGTTGGCACAACCACTTACTACGTGCCACGCTCCCATCAAATGACTAGAAAGAGCACTGCGACTATCAACTTCCCTAACGATATGGTTGGAGCCTTGATTGGTAAGAACGGTTCAAGAATCCAAGGTGTTAGGAAAGTTAGTGGTGCCATGATTGGTATCAGCGAAGCTGAAGACGGTTCAGATGAAAGAGTATTCACCATCACCGGAACACAACAGGCTGTTGAAAAAGCCAAAGGTTTATTATACCACAACTTGGAAAGAGAAGAACAAAGAAGAGCCGAGGCTACTTCAGCTGGTGAGAACGCCACTGAAGAGTCATAAGAGAAAGAATCGTTTGTAGTGACTAATATTTGTTTTACTTTTTTTTGGTCCTTATACATTTTCTTTTGTTTTTGCTTTCTCTTTTTTATTCTTTTTTTTTTGGTTCTGTTATGGTATTCATTTACTACAAGTCTGTGCTTGTTGGTATTCAGTAATGCCTGCAAATATATCATTCATTTGTATCTATATTTGAAACTCATAAATTGTAACTTTAGCTATTGCTTTTCTTTTTGTTGTTGTTGTTGTTGTTGTTGTTAGAATTACCATACTCTAGTAGTTCAATTGAAGCTCTCACTAATTAAGTCCGCCAATTTTTCCAAATACTCTTTGTCAACTTCATCGAATCCATTCAATTGCAAGCAGTCCAAATCAATCACTCCAATAACTTTTGGTTTTCCATCAACCTTACTATCGGCCCTTTTCTGCAAAATGGGCACTACAATTTCACTCTTGGTCTCTCCATCACATGCAATGTGGCCAGGAAATTTTTCAACATCCGAAACAACTTGTGTAGTTTGCGTCAGTGCTGCAGTGCCACACACACCTTTACCAAATGATATTGTTTGACACGCGACTTTACCTTGGAATGGAGCTAATATGAGCTCATCGATGGAGCTAAATGATGACGATGACGATGACGATGATGATGATGATGATGATGATGATGATGATGATGATGATGATGATGATGACGGGACCATAAATTGCTGGTTGATGTAAAATCCCGTCCAATTGACTTCAACACCGAGCGAATGGTATCCATGCCATAATAATGATGAGCAATTCAGGAGATTTGAAACCCAATTATCTGTTTTGAGCAGCTCATATGAAATAAGGATATGTTCGAGTGCCTCTATTTTTGAATCATGTTTTGCATTTGTATAGTCTGCATGATACACCATTATCAAGGTACAAATTCAAGGGAATAATTTTAAAACAAAAACAAAAAAGCAGAAAAGCAGACAGCACGAAAGAATGTCAAGATTGATTCCAAAGAATTGCGTTCTGTTTTATGATCTTGATATTGTCTACAATTTTTCTAAAACAAAAATAAGGAAAAGGAAAAAGAATAAACAGAAAAAAAAAAGTTTTTCTGTTTTCAAGTCCAGTTTCTTACCGAGACAACTGTGGCTTTAACAGGGGAGGAAAAAGAGTTTTCTTTTTTTTTCTTATTAGTTATGATATTAGATTCGATTTTCATAGACTTGTTTGAAATATGGCTAGAGATTGATCTCGACTAGCTAGCTCTGAGTGAATGTAGTTTTTTCCAATATTATTGTATGGATCGTCTGATTTCTAAGGTTATAGCTTCTTCTTTATGGGTTGCAAACCATGGGCCTCTTGTCTATCAAGAGATGAAAACTTCTATGTTTTTTCTTATTTTGTGTAAAAAAAAAAAGAATTAAATAACTGAATAAATAAATAAATAAAAAAGAAGTGGTATCGCCACTTCGTCTCCTCTATTCTCCCTCAAAGTGAATGAAAATCAACAGTTTGATATTCACTAATACAGGCATTAATAACTTTCAATTGCGGGAGTAAGAAGATAAGTAAGTGAGAAAATTGGGTGATAATTTTCTTTTTTTTTTAGTATCAGCTGAATATAAAAGAGAATGGATGAATAAATGATGGATGGGTTTCACAAGTTCCTTGCCCTGAGAGGAATACAACAAGTTCTAGTGCCCCTGCGACCATCCTCTGCTAATAATCATGCAAATACATCGAGTCAATTGGCAGAGCTGGGACAACCACAACAACAAAGACTGATACAAGATCAAGAGCAACAAGCAAGCTCGACATCTGCTCGAAGACATTACAGTAATAGTGACAGTGATGATGACTTTGGATTGTTTCAAGAATCTAACCAAGGAGAATATGATAGGTTTGGAAACTGGGACGATGACGAGGTGTTCACGAGGCCCCGTATCACAATGAGTGAGTACTTATTGAGTAGTATTCGAAACGATAATGAAGTCCAAGCAGAATCTCAAATAGAATATAGCGGAGATAATGAACATGTGAGAGGGGAGCTACTGGAAGAGAATGAAACGGACGCACAGCTAGATGAAGAGGCGTATGCAATCGACGCTATGGCCGAGCGAGATCATCGACTCGCAAATTCCAGTGTCGTTGCGAACGTGGATAACAATATAAGGCGAGTGAATATTGTGGAGCGAGAAACTGATCAAGATGAAGAACGAGCATACAATATTTATGCAGCAGAATCTTTGGATGAAGAAATTGGGAATATCTTACCAGGAAGATTAAGGAACGTGGTAAGAAACGATAGCAACAACAATATTGACTTTAATGAAGTCTTTTCCGAAAGTGTTATTGAAGGTGATGATGAGATTGATGGGAGTGGTGATAATAATAATAATAATAATACTAATGATGGTGATGGTGATATTGATAGTAATCATGAAGACGATTCATCAGAATCATTGGGCAGAGGTATTGCACTAGATTATAGCAATGAGTTCGATGATCCTGATCGTTTCTACGACTCTAGAAGAGAAAGTTTCTCGTACAGAAACGAGTTCGTTACAGATCACCACGATCCAATGAACTTTCCTCCACAACTGCAACTGCAAGGGTCTCTGATTGGGACTACATTTACTAAGAATTTAAAGAAAGAATACAAATACGATTATATTGAGTCTCGAGCTAAACTCGATTTGTCGAAACTAAAAGTTCTAAATCTCAACAACTTTACATTCCTTCCGCCAGAGGACAAATTCTCCAATAGTGGATATGAGGATATCGTATCGTACAACCCAACACGATTATTGCAAAAGCCACCAGCTGAAAAATTTCATAATGGATTAAAGTTAAATTCCATTGGCACGAAGCGGGTCGAAGGATTCGAACATTCGAAAAAATACAAGAACAACCTTACTTGCATCATGAATTTTCACGAAGCGAGGGACTATATGGTTATTGCAGCAAACTCTGAGCTTTTGTTTTACAAGTTTGATGCCATCGAGAATCTACCAGAAGCTGAGCCTTGTTTTCGTTTTGAGACTAGACCCGTTTTCACTTCAAGTACTGACAGGTTGATTTCGACTTGGCCGTATTTCCCACATACCATAAATTATATCACCACAGCGTTATTCAATGGAGAAGATGTCCTTGCTGTATGTGTTGATGATGGGTCTCTCTTGATTTGGAAGTCGCAAACAATTGCGAATGAAATTGATAAATTTCAAAACAAAAAAAGGCATGGCAATCTTCCATTAAGAATCAAGCCTGATTTCAAAATCAAACTTAGTGCTTCAATATGGGGGCTAGACTTTCTGGATAACATTATAGCTGCTTCGGACAACTCGCAATGCATTGTGTTGCTTTACTACCACACACCAGATAACAGATTCTACCACGTCACCTCTCACCAAGTGCTTCATAACATCCCCTCTGTATCAATTCTCAAGCATACTGATGATGAAGTTCTCGTTGCATGTGCATCGATTTCAGGCGAGATGGTGATTTTCAAATTCAATTATGCAATAGTGCTGGGTCCCTTGGGAGAAAATGACTTGATGGGCAAAGTGTACTACACGGATCAATTGGTGGAAACCATGGAAAGACGTGATGCAGAACTTCCTCGGGAGCAAAGAACATCAAGTACCACTAGTAGTCACTGTTCATTAAAGCGTATCAATTTTGCTGACCCCATAGTGATTTCTCGTTGCGTGATGGATGAAGACTGCTGGACAGTTCAATTGTTCAAATCGCAATGGTTTCTCCCCGTAGGTTCTTTAAAGAATGTGTTTGGAGATAGTGATATCAACGAAGAACAAGAGATGGAAAGGATAATAAAAGAGAAAGCCCTTTTAGGCGGCGGTAGTGCGTTAGGGGATTTCCAATTTTTTAAACCAAAGACAGTTCAGCTTAGCCATGACGATGATATACGTCGTCGGACAACTACAATGACTCGGCCCTTTAATACAAAAGACGTGTATAGAAGGGTTTTTAAGCAGGTTCAACACCATTATCATCAAAATGATGAACCAAACTTTTTAATGGTGACAACGGCAAAGAAAATGGCTCTTTTGCAGATCCCTTCGCTTTATTGTTCCAGCTCTACCGATGAGCTATTCAATATGGATTTACCATATAACGAAGATAGCAAACACTCTAACAGGATGTCGATAGCTGCCACAATTCCCGAGTTATCGTGCTTTATTGGTGTATCGCAGCAAGGATTGGTTTCGATCATGAGATTATGTTGCTATAATGGGGTCCATGGGATGCGCCAAGAGCACGTGTTTCCCAATGCCTTAAATTTGGCTATAGGACATCACGGATATAGAACGATTATTGGACTTTGTGTAAAGGGGCAAAGGCAGAGTGAAGGAGAAGACTTTACATTGCCTGTATCTTATTTGATCTATGTCACCTATAACGATGGCACCATCCTTGGTTATAAGTTGCATGAATAGCTATAGTTTGCGTAATCTAATGAAAGAATTGAGAAAACTAAGAATATGTATGTACATATTGATGCAGTTGATTTTCCGTTGTATTTGTTTCAAGATTGCACCCACAAACAATCACATGCAGACCCCATTTTTCGCTCTTTTTTTTTTTGTTTCTTTTATTTATTTTTTTATTTTTTATTTTTTTCGATTCCTTCTTGTGCTGCATAAACACTAAACCATTTACACTAATATTGCTGCTTCTGTTGTTTGTATATCTACACAATATGTCCAAACACTCACATTCTGATCTATATATATATATATATATATGTATGTATATATTTATATGTATATACATATAAACTAAAGCATATATAAAGAGTCCCTCTGATCCCAATAAATAAAGGTACTACACAACTATAACTTGTCTCTTTCTCTTTTTCTTTTTTTTATCTTTTCATCTTCAATAAGGGGGGGGTTTCTTTCTTTTCCTTTATTTTTTCTTTTTCCCATTTGTTTTGATTTGTTGGTGTGGATGCTTGTAATAAAGTATTAAAGGCAATGCAATAGAACTTCAATGACATTACCCATTCTTTTCACACTCTTCACATTTGTGATTCTATCCGCTTGTTCAAAGCAGCAAGAGTACTTGCAACCTCCCAAGGTTGACGAGTTCTACACACCTCCAGATGATTTCAGAGATTATAAAGTTGGCGATATCTTGAAGCTGCGAAAGACTCTAGCAGGTTTGCGAAGCATGTACCTTCCCATCAATATCAAAAACTCTTGGCAGTTGATGGTCCGTTCTGAAAACACGTTTGGTGAGGCTAGCTATATGATCACAACGGTGATGGAACCTTTTAATGCGGACCCGGCAAAGATTTTGAGTTACCAAACTTTCCAGGATAGCGCAGATTTGGACTGCTCGCCTTCATTTAGCGTACAGCAGGGTGCCTCGCGACTGGATATTGGTGCTCAATTTGACATGACTTTTATCTTGATGGCATTGCAAAATGGGTATTATGTTGTTTCCCCAGATTATGAAGGCCCGCAATCTGCGTTTCTTGCTGGAAGACAGGCTGGAAAGGCGATATTGGACTCAATCCGGGCAGTGTTGAGGTCGGGTGAAATTACAGGGATTAGTCAAGATGCCGAAGTTGCAATGTGGGGCTATAGTGGAGGTGCGATGGCGACGGGATTTGCCGCTGTTTTGCAACCGAGCTATGCTCCCGAGATAAAAGAAAGGTTTATTGGTGTTGCACTTGGTGGGTTTGCCACCAATATAACGGAAATTATTCATGCTATTGATGGTGGATTTTATGCTGGTTTGATTCCTGCGGCACTCCATGGACTAGCTAATGAGTACACATTTTTAAAACCCTTGATGCTTGAATATGTCGATCCTGCACAAGTGGAAAGAATGGAGAAAGCAGCAGACCAATGTTTGATCAATGTATGGGTGCGCTACGTGGGTTCAAATATATTTAATGGTAAAGGTGCAATGTTCAAGAATGGTGCCGAATTTTTAAAGTTGCCGCAAGTGGTTGATGTGTTGAAAGATAATAGTATTATTTATTTGAATGCAAGCTATGTTCCACAAATTCCAATATTTATCTATCACAGCTCATTTGACCCTATAGTTCCTATAAAAGATGTCTATACTGTATATGATAACTGGTGTGAGTGGGGAGCTGACTCCTTGGAGTTTTCTGAGGGGTGGCTAGGGAACCACATCACAGATATCGCATTAGGTGCTTTTGCGGGTTGGTCCTGGTTGGAGAAAAGATTCGAAGGTGTTGAGCCGGTTGTGAAAGGGTGCCATCACCACGTGATGTATTCCAATATCCAATACCCCGGTGCAATATGGAAAGTATTGGATTATTTCAAAGGGTATTATAACACTCTTTGGTACAAACCTTTGGGACGTGGTACAAAATCAACCACCACAACAAACATAACATCTATAGCGGTTGAATACATTAGCGAGATAAAGAAGTCTATGATAGCATATTACAAGCAGCGGAGCCAAACACGAAAGGGATTTAATCTTGGGAGTTATATACTTTTCGAGTTGATGGCAATTGACTCAATAGGCACTCCATTGAGTCAGAAAAAACTAGAGACATTAGAAGATACTTTATAGAATTTAGTTCCATATGATACACGTGACTATTTTTATTTTTATTTTTACAATTTTTCCTTATTATTTAAGTAGAGGTGTGCCTGTCTATGTCTGCATGTATTGTATGTATTGTATGTATTGTATTTTCATTTCTAAAGAAAAATGAGCTTATTTTTTAGCAGTTTGGTTCTTTATTGAATGCGAAAAGGACCAAAAGAAGATTTGATACAAAACAAAAAAAGTATGGTGAGAGAAATTTAGATGTATTTTGCTGTAAACTCAAGCGAAATATTATTTATTTTTTAAATTCAAGTTTTGGCAGGACAATATAAATCATTGAACCAAAAATCGGTCAAGACAACCAATGAAACGAACATAAAGAGTGTTTTTTTTCTCCTCATTTTCTTTATTTTGATTGAGCCGATTGATGGGCAAGGTGAGCTTTGATATAAGATATATATATATATACTCATGATATGCATATTGAGCCCCAATTTCGATTGAGGTTCACAGTTTATAGATATACCTATAGTGTGTAATTTACCAGTACTTATAATTTTCAACAAAAAGGGCGTGTAGCTCAGTTGGTAGAGCGCTTGCCTTGCAAGCAAGAGGTCTAGAGTTCGATTCTCTACTCGTCCATTTCTTTTTTTATTTTTTTTATTGAATGTTCTTATATTTTTATATGTCTCATGGTATCTCTGCGACATTTTCAAGCATATCTCCTTTGTATACGTAGTATTTATAGCTCGCACACATACTGTATTTTGTTATATGTAATTCAAACTATCTTTCAAGAAATGCAACACAACTTTTGAGGTAATATTTACTTGCTTAGTTTCGTACATTAATATTTTTGTTGATCTGAAATCTTTATTTATCTGATTTGACTCAACCAGTTCGTTGTTTTTGGTATAAAGGGACGGACGGGCGGGGGGGGGGGGGGGAAGGGAAGGGGGTTGGAGAAAAAAGAAGTATATATGTGCATTTAGATATTTTCGTGCAAGCACAGTGGTATTTGCAACTGCCTTCCGCACCACCACTCGCTCGCCTAACCTTCCCCCCCCTCCCCCAAGTTCCTCCTCCTCCGCCACTTTGCCTAATGCTACCCAAGATTCAAAAACCAGAGGAGAATAACAAAACCAAATTTATCTCGTTTACGTACTTTGTGCAAGTCCCTATAAATTTATACATTTCTCTTTCAAAAAATATACACACCAACACAGATATTTATATACGTACTCATATACATACTTATATACCGCCACACGTACCCACTCCATTCCACCCCACCCCTCATCATCCACAATTTCCTTTTCTTCTTTCTTATTTCATTTTTTTTTTTTTTTTGAAAATGACATTGAGTTTAACTAAAGTCAAAGACGTTTACTTTAACCAGTTGTTTCTGAAAAAGATTCAGACTTTGTCGAATATCCGCGAACAAAATGATTCTCTGGCACTGCTGTTGCAACAGCAATACCAACAGAAGAGACCGAGGGTGTTGCTCTTGGATAATTACACTGCCGCGATTGTTTCAGTTTGCTACACTCAAACACAGTTGTTGTCGAATGATATAATACTCATTGAAGTCATTGAGAACCAAAATGAGCTTCGTTCAATGAAACACTTGGACTGCACGGTATACATCAAGCCGTGTCGTGAATCATTACAATTATTGTGTAAAGAGCTAAGTGCTCCACACTACCAGAGATATAACATATTTTTCAACAATACAGTGAGTAAGATCCAGATTGAGCAATTGGCAGAGGCAGACGAGTATGAGTCTGTTGAGAGTGTGATTGAGTTGTTTCAAGATTATATGATACTCAATGACTCCTTTTTCTCCATTAAAGCCGAACAGAAACTGGTCAACCCTGTACAACTAGAAGCAGAGAGCATAGCAAGTTTGTTATTAGCACTCAAAAAAACCCCGATAATAAAGTATGAGTCGAACTCGATGGAATTGAAGCGCCTTGGCTCGGAATTACTATACAATATAAACTCCAACTCAAACAATAACTTATTCGACGATTTGAACCGGAATGCCGATGCCCCACCTTTGCTTTTACTCTTTGACCGCAAAAATGACCCCATAACACCCTTGATAACACCGTGGACGTATCAATCAATGATTCATGAGTTTTTGAAGATTGAAAAAAATGTGGTGAGTTTGCCCGAGAAACAAGTGATTATCACTGAAGATGACCAATTCTATAAAGATTCAATGTATCTAAACTATGGTGACTTAAACGACAAGTTTAAGAACTATGTCGACAAGTACAAATCAGAAACAAAACAATCGTCGATTGAAAACCTAAAGACGCAGAGTTTATCTGAGTTGAAAAAAGTATTGACGCAATTTCCAGAGCTCAAAAAGTTCTCTCTCAACATATTGACTCATTTGAATTTGATTGGAGAGTTGGATGAACATATCAAGAGACAACTGCTTTGGGAGGTAGGAGAGCTTGAGCAAACAATTGTATGTGGATTGGACCTGCAACAAAATGTCAAACAGAGATTGTTGGAAATATTAGAAGGCAAATCTACCACGACTGAGAATAAACTTAAATTGGTTTTGCTTTACATCTACAAATTTCATAATCCGACAGATTTGTCCTTACTCATCAGCAAGCTCCAAGATGCAAATTTAACTTCGCCTTTACCAACCCAAAGCCAAATTGAGCTTGTACGAAAATTTACAACCACATTCAGCACAGATACGAATGGCGAAACCAACAACCACCAGCAACTGCAACAGCAAGGCTTAGCCAATTTATTTGGAAATAAAAAAGTACAATTTGAAAATCTATTCAATAGGAATACTAGTTCGCAGAACGATAATATCTACTTGCAGTACACACCTAGACTACATGATATCTTGTCAGCGGTAATTGGTAACGACCATTCGGAACGTCACAAAATTTTATCCACATTAATCCCTGACAAAGTGAAGCAGCAATACGGTGGTGGTGTAGGACCAGGACCAGGATCAGGAGCAGGAGGAGCCCCGAATTCCCTTCCTCGTGACATCATTGTATATTTCAAGGGTGGCGTAACATACGAAGAAGCGCGTTTGGTCCATGAGCTCAGTGCAAGCAACAAAAGACTTAGCATAATTATAGGCGGTGACCAAGTACTCAATAGCTCGCAGTGGTTGGATAAGATGTGTAGTATGGTATCACGCGAAAATGCACAGACAGATTTAAATGACGAAACAGAGTCTCATGTACAAAATCGAAGCGAACTACTTCGCGATATTTTATAGATCTTGGTTAATAGATACAAATTGATCAAATCATATATTTTACAGTGCTGCGTATTTTCCAAATTTGGACTCCCATTCGTTGATTTTGGTACGAAGATTTTCAATCTTTGCTGAATTCTCATCAAAAGATCTTTCCAATGCTGTCTTTTCTTCTCTCACAACTTCCGAATCTGGAGCAAAAGAAAAAAGTTCCAATTTCTGTGCCTTTTCTTCCAAAAGATCATGATGAGTTCTCACTATCCATTCGATAATTGCACTAGTCCGTTTGCGCAAATCGTAGAATGAGGAGTTTCCACTAACATATCTTGGCTTGAATGGTTGCTTGACTATTTCTTCCTTGGCTGTAGCATTTGATGCTACTAAATCATTTGAATCCATTTTTTTAGCACTTCTTTTACCATACTTCTCTGCTGCGGATGCTACCGATGTTGTTGAAGAAGATGCAGAAGCAGATGCAGAAGCAGAATGTGCCCTGCCGTTGCCTCGCTCACTCCTCTTTTTGGACCTATTATACTTTGACCTCGACAAGTCAGTTGAATTGGCTTGCGACTCACTCCCATCAGAATGCAACTCTGCTGCGGCATTTTCTGTCTTGAAACGTTTTGACCTGGTATTTTCACCATCACTATACAGCCCAAGTGAGTTTCTCGAAGCACTCGTTATTGAATCCTGAGTATTTCTGCTAGACCTTTTTCTAGGGGACAGCCTACCGGTTTCCAGTTCCTCTGCAACTAAGCCAGACTCCTTTGCGCTTTCGCGCAAGGCCTTTTGCAACTGCTTGTCGTATTCATCTGCGTCATCACGTTGGTAGTGGTATCTTCGATCTGTTCTTCGTTCTTTAGATGCATTCAGCAAACCCCGTTCATTCCTCTTGCGTTTACCGCTAGTGCTGGCGCTGCTACTTGTGCTTGTGCTCTGATTATTAGTACTATTGATATTGCCCCTACTGCTATCGTTGGTATTGGCATTGATGTTTTCAGTGTCTTTGTTGTTTTTATTGTTGTTATTATTATTTTTGTTGTTGTTGTTGTTGTTGTTGTTGTTGTTGTTGCCGTTGCTGCTTTTGCTTACATCAGTGGCCTCCAGTTTAATTTCGTTGCTATGATTAGCTTGTTGACGGATTCCAAATTGTTCAATTTTTTTCCTTTTATCATTTACAGGCTTGTACAACGTGCGATCCAGATATGTATCATAATCAACTATGATATGGAGCTCTGGCTTACACTGCTCACACCAGTATTTATCAGGTACGTCGTCATTTTCGTACAAGCCAACACAGTAGCCATGTTGCCAAACACTACACTTATCACACTGTATAAATAACCCTTGGTCAATGTCTATTTTAAACTCCTTTTTCAACAAGTGTGCCAAAGCCGGGTTGATTCGATCTTGACTAAGTTCGTCTTGGCCACATATACATCTTGTTATCTCCTCCTCCTCCTCCTCCTCTTCTTCCCCTTCGTCTGCTCTATCAACATTCCCTCCTCCTTCTAATTCTTCATCTTCATCTTCTTCCACGGAAACATCAATTCCCGAAGCAGTAGCATTTGTACTCGAACGACTTTCGAGTACTTCAGACAGAATCTTGGACCTGGACTTCTGGTCTAGTGATAAAGACCTTCTACTAGAACGACGAGACATGGTAGTTTATTAAAAAAAAAACAAGAAAACAATTTGTTTTTTCTTTTGCTATTTATTCCTTGATCAGTTTGCTTTATTGCTTGTATATGAACCTGTTTAGTTTGAATGATATGCCTTTGGCTTTTTTTTCTATTTGTTTTGTGCTCGGGGAATCTAAAGTGAATTTTTGCACTATGAATTTATTTTGAAGAAATCGCAAGTGAGAAAAGGAAGAAGAAGCAGTAGAGAGTAAGAAAGAAAAAGAAAGAGAAAAGCCGCAAGCTTTTCTCCGCACTGCAAAAAAAATTTACACCTGTGCTGTTGAAGATAAACTGCTTGTTTAAAGCAACATAAGAAATCCATCTCTACAGTTTTGCTATTATTTTATAATATTGATCAGCCGGCCTAAATAAAATGCGATTGAATAATAAACATTAGAGACAACTTCATTCCATCGCTTTGAAAGAAACAACTTATTGTAATTAATTAGTAATTTTTATCCTCTGTTCTTCTAAGTCTGTCCCTATAAAATAAAGTTTTTCATTTTTTATTTCATTTTTATTTTCCAAAAAGGAAACCATTGAAAACTAATCTATATTTCAAATCTACATAGCACACTACCATTCACTCTATGATGTACCCCATCTTATATGCCGGGACTTCTTCCATTGCCCCACTATGCGGAGGACCATGTTGATGCCAGTTATTCATTTTGTCTCCGTCATTACCGGCACCCACATTCACATCAGCACCAGCACCAGCATCAGCACCAACTCCGCT
Organism: Lodderomyces elongisporus; assembly: GCF_030384665.1. Taxonomy (NCBI): domain Eukaryota; kingdom Fungi; phylum Ascomycota; class Pichiomycetes; order Serinales; family Debaryomycetaceae; genus Lodderomyces; species Lodderomyces elongisporus. The sequence goes on along the minus strand of NC_083680.1, from coordinate 717,096 downwards.
ATCGACGCCACGATCCTTCGATTCTTTTGGTACTTGTGATTGTATTTGGTGCAAATGAACTTCATCAAGAGTCAGACCCGATTCCTCGCTCGCTTCTTCTTCATCAATAATCTCTTCAGGAACAGCATTGTGAGTTACCAGCCGATTATCCAGTGTAAAAAGGTTTGTATTTGTTGTGGCAACTCCTGTTTTGTCAGGTAAAATTGCCAATGAATCAGACGTATTGCCAGTGCCAGTGCCAGTTCCAGTGCTAGTGCCAGTTCCAGTTCCAGTGCCAGTGCTCATGCCTGCATCGTTATCATTGTCATTGTCAAAGTTTTGGTAGTGCTTCCCGATTCTAGGGTTTCGCAAGTGATGTAAACTGTTAAAGCCTCTAAACTCATCTTCAGCAATATCATTACCAAGTGCAGACATAAACACACCTGCAGGTTTGGTACCCACCTGGCTTGGGCGACGATACGCCAAATCATAGATTGAAGAGCCAATTGACTGATTCGTTTCTGTGGCGTACATGTTGGAGCCCGAATTGAAGAACGCATTGTGAGTTGCAATAGAGCTCGTCGACTGGTTTAGTAATGGCATCGTTTGATCGAGTGGGGTTTGTTCCGAACTTATTGAGGAGATTGAAGATGCACGAGATCGCGAATTTGATGATGAGTGCATATCCTGATTATCTGCAGTTGAGTTTTTTCTAGTTTTGTTATTATTATACTCTGCTTGTGCATTTGATGTGCGTCTCGGCGAAGGTGACATTTTATCTGACGACCCATCAGTACTTGTACGTTCTCTGTTCCTTCTTGAGCAGGAACCAATGGCTGGCAAACTGGGGGATACAGGTAAAAACTCATCATCGGCAAGGTCTTTTTCCTCAGTTTTAGCTGGTGCAGATATCTTGTTCTCGGTTTTATTTTCCTTTTTAGCAATAGATTGCTCTTCATGGCTGGAATCCGAGGCGTCTATGGTAATTTGGGGAAGCGTTGAGCTGTTATTTTCGGTAATGGGTGAAGCCGATGATTGTTGCGTTTGTGTGTCTTGCGCCAGTTCGGAACGACTGCCATTCAATTGTTGAATTAATAGGTCTCTCACTGGTGTGTTGGACTGGGCATTCAAACTTGAAATTCCTTTGGAGCTAGATGACGGGTTTAATGGGTTAGCAAAAGATGCGTCATTTGTGTCGTCAATTCTCAAAGGACTTAAGCTCAATGACCCCTCGTCTCTTTCCTGGTATGCAGGTGGGTGTAAAGACATCTTTGGGTCTTTGGCAGCCTCGTCGAATGGTGGTGGGGCAATCGAGGGTTTTCTTATGAGATGGATAGGTCTCTGTATTGGTGAGTTTAAAGGTGAGGTGAATGTCCCGTCGTGCGGTCTGGCTTGTGGTGAATTTATCGTGGATATAGTTTCTTCAGTTTCTGGTTTGTACAAGTTTGCATCCAAATGCATATTGGCTTCGGTTTCTCCTGCCAACCCTGCCAAGTTTAATTCTGATTTGATGTGATGGAACTCAATCGACCTCGCGGGGGATAAAATGTCTGGGTCCGGGATTACGGGTCGATTACCTGGAGAACTTGATCTCCGATTGTTGTTGAGCATCGACCTGATTGCTGTAGTTGATGATGAAGAGGCTTCAGGTGTAGGCTCATTACTACTATGGTGACTATGGTGACTATGGTGGTTGTGGTGGTAGTCAACCGGTGTCACACCAGGGGATAGGATATTGTCTGCAACCGATGCTGGTGTGTGTGTATTGTTGTTACTGTCAATTAGATCGTCGTACGCTGGCAATAATGTATTGCCGTGCGCTGCTAAAGGCGACAAGACATGTAATGGCGAGTCGATGGAGATCTCATAATGTTTCCTCTTTTGCGGGTTTTCCGGATCTTGTTTGCTAATCCTTAAACATATTTTGATCCAATGATGAGCCTGTATATTTTCATAAGAAGTATCGGGATGTATTTGAGTCAATCCTCTACCAGTAATATCTTTAGGTACGTATAGTTGAAATTCTAATTCCTTGGGCAAAACATCTTCATCGTACTGATCCAAGCCAACTTCTGACTCATCGTGTGGATTAGTCTGCAAAAGAGATCTACCTTTCCTTGCCTTGTGTTCTAAAAGTAAAAATTTCTTTGGTGGTTCCATTCTATGCACTTTCTTATTGTTACAATAATATTCCAAATTCTCAGTCAAATATATTCTGATCCTGTGTAAAGCTACTTTTCCCCACAAGGGCACAAACCGAAAAGCCAAGGGGAGGTATGAGTTTAGGACGACAGATTTTGCACCAATGACAATATCGTACTTGATTTGATCTTCCCAATCTCTTGAGATTACAATTGATTCGTTTTCTTCCATGTTTAGCTCGGAGGGGGTACGGATGATATTGATGGGGAGTTTTCCCGATAGATTTGATTTAAAAGTTCCCGGTCTTTGAATAGAGACTTCTAAATTGTAAGCAGTAGAGCCAAAAGTAACATTGCATGATTCTGGGATGGATGGTGGTAAAGGGTGTTCAAAATTGTACAAGTAGTCTCCTGGAGCAAAATGCATCTGGGATTGAGGATCAGAAGAAGGTGAAGTTACCGTGGTTAGTTCTCCGAGAGCTGCTGCGTCCAAGGAGCCTATTGAAGGTGATTTAGAACGTCTAAGGAAACTTGGTGATAAGTTTCTCAGTAAGAAATTACCGGAGGACTCGGTGGAGTTGAGGGAGGTTGAAGTACCAGCCGATCTTCTTGGTGCAGGAGAAGGGGATCTTGCAGCAGCAGCAGCAGCAGCAGCAACATTAACATTACTAGCGCTTGTTTCATCATTGAGTCCGGATCGGTTTGCACCATTTCTTTCGATATAAAAATCAGCTCCATTATGTGGGGAAGAAAAAGAGGTAGAAGAAGCAGTAGCAGCAGTAGCAGTAGCAGTAGCATTACCGCTACTGCTGCTGCTACCACCAGCCGATGGTGTTTGGAAGAAGGGCCAAGTATGGTTGATTACATCGTTGACCTCTGCGTAGCTGTTTTTCTTTGGGGGTATACCTTCCGGCCATTCCGTTCGTTGAACACCACGAAAAGATAGTGAAATGGATTTGATTTTTGTAGGCTTGATTACACGGATGAAAAGAGTTCCACGAAGAATTGTCGGTGGTCTTGATATGTATTCTCTTGGATCAAACCCTTGGACAAAGAGGTTTTGTTCTGAAGGGATGATGTATACGGATAGTGAGGAAGTAGAACATGTTGGTTTATCGGGCAATGTTGGAGTAAAGATATTTGTATTGTGCGGCAGCTGGTTGGTTAGCTGCAGCGCTGGGAATAGCGGGGAGCTGGGGGGTAGAAGTTCTTGCTGGTTATTGTGTTTTCGGTTTTGGGAATAGTGATTCGACATATTGGTCTCATAAAGAGTGTACAAATTGGTCCTTTAATGGTTGGTTGATGTGATAAAAAAAAATTAATATATGTATATATATATATATATATATGTATGTATAAGTTGGGAGTAGTTGAAATTTACTAGCGATAAATGTTTGAGTATATGTGTAATGTAGATTAAGATGTATTCAAATATGGGATTTCCCTTTCTTTTTTATTTTTATTTTTTTTATTTTTTCTTCTTCTTCATTTTTGATTTCTTTTTTTGTGTGTTCCTTCAATTTATTATTTAGGAGGGTGTAAATGTTATAGAGCCCTTATGTACTACACTGTGTGCCCGATACCGTATCTAATATACGGCAGATATAGGTTGCCGAGGCGAAGGAAAAAAAAAATTAAAGAAAAAAAAAAGAGAAAGAGATAGAGAGGGAGTTCTGCTCAGGAAATATACAAGGATGTATAGGTAGAGTATAGTAGTAATAGTAGTAGTAGTAGTAGTAATAGTAGTAGTAATAGTAGTTGTTGTTGTTGACTTTGTTGCTCATTGTTTTGATACCAAGCCACAGATTACATTCATTCCGTGTATAAAATTTGCTTATGGCACAGGAAGCAGTGGTGTTACGTATGCTTTTGTATTCTCAAATAATAAAGAAAATGCTTGGAGGAGGAGTAGGAGGAATAGGAGGGGGGGGATCCTCAAGTCAACGGAATAATAGAAAGGAGATATTTGATTGCAACGAGAGAGAAAGAGAGAAAGAGTGTGGGTTTAAGTGTGGGTTTAAGTGTGGGGAGGGCGGAAGGAGTGGGTGGGGGGGGGAGGTACAGTTCCAGTTTCCGTGCCAGTTTGCTTTTGTGGCTCGTAGAATTCACGCGGGATCATGTGAGGTTTAATTCCGTATCTATAATTTATTTTTGGGCTACACCAAACAATATAAGCAATGTGAAGAGAAAGCAGTAAACGACAAGAAGACATAAGAAGTTTGGTGTCAAACTATACTTAGACATAAAATGAGGAGGAAAAAAAAAATAGCGATTGGGAGAATGGGTATATATGTGTGTACATGTGAACACATTTACAAGGGACTTATCTTTGGCATTGTTAATTGCTATCTCCGTCCCCTTTGTAAAGGTTTCAATTTTTCAGTTGACAATTTTTTAGCCACTTTTTTTTTTTCTTCTCCTTCGGGAGGATTGATTTTTCATTCGAATTTGCTGCAAAAAAAAAAAAATTTATCAAGAGGAGTGCAAACATAGAAATAAAAATTAAATACAAATCTTCTTCAAGAAAAAAAATACCATATTTTGCGAGATGAACAGATTACAACTTAAGCATTAACAGAATACACCTTTCCAAATTGGATCAATGTTCAATAGTAACAATTTGAGAGACGTTTTCAAATCAATTCTTACTTTATGCACGGTTTTTGTTTCTCTCCCAAACCTAGTGCACTCAACTTTGAGTAAATTGGCACATAACGCACGACTCATAGTAACAACTGTGCACATCGTTTGAGAAGAAGCTGCTATCTTATTCATCACACTGTATTTCGCACCACCCCATCATGAAACAAAACAACAAAACAAAAAACACTTCAAAAGAAAAAGAAAAAAGAGAAAAAAAAAAAAGAAAAAAAAAAAAAAGAAAAAGAAGAAACTAAACAGAGAATCAAACAGAGACAAACAGAGACAAAGAGAGACAAAGAGAGACAAAGGAGATGAAGAACATCCTTCGTTGGCATTTGTGAGCCAGTATACACTGCTTTTTGGATTAAGCAAAGTGCAAACAACATATATACAACATACACAACATCATGTACAGCAGGACTTTAAGCACAACTATAGCAACTAATTTACTCAAACATCTACTGCGGAATAATGTATCGCTTGCACGCACTCTAGCAACAAGAGGCACTAAGGTGAACTTACCTCACAACTCACGTATCCCTCATTTCCGACAACCAATAGTCCCTTTTAAAAGCACTTCAGAATTCGATTTCAGAAATTGGCCAGATGAAGTTTCAGCTATCCATACCTCCTTGGGATGGTTCTACATCCATGCTTTTTACAATCAATCGCAGAAAACTGCTGCCGACCTTAACGCCACATTCGCACAACAAGGTTTCGATCAAACCACCGAAAAGGAAGTGGTCCAAAACTTCATATTCGAATGGTGCAAATCGTATACACCAGAAGACGTTCAAAAGCAAAGGTCGTTATTGCGTAGTGTAAAGAACAAGAAATTACTACTCGAAGAACAAGAATTTAAGAAACAAACTAATATAATGAAGTTGGACTTGAGATCGAAAGAAGAAAAAAAGATGGCTCGTGAAAAGGCAAAGGAGGAAAAACTTAAAAAACTGTTGGAACGCAAAAGAAAACAAGAAGAACTGGCTGCTTTTAAACAAGCAATGATTGCACAAGGTTTTGGTCCCCACCAGAGTGCACACTTGCGTTTTAGATTTAAAATCAATCCAGAAACCAAAGAAGTTGAAGATATAAAAGGCGACATAATGTTAAGCAGAGTCCAAGGATACTTTATAATTGAAAGAATCCACGAGACGCAAAATGTCTTTGAAATAAGCAAAATGACATCTGCTCAAAAAAATAAACATTTCAAAAATGAATGGAAGACTCTTTCTTTGAAAGACAAGTACACATGGAAAGAAAGATACTCGGCTTTATTGAAATCCGGTAAAGACTTTTATCGCGGAGAGATCTTGCCTTTAGAATCAATGCTCGAAGAGAAAGCAGACGCAGAAGGGTACAGGCTTCGAAAAAACGGAGCTATTGCCAAACCCAACAAAAAGAAAACTATATCTGAAAGTACAAAAAGCACTGAAGCAAAAGAATAGATGACAGCAGCAGCAGCAGCAGCAGCAGAGAAATAAGGAGAAGAAGAAGAAGAAGTAAAAAAGAAGTAAAAAAAAAATAAAAGCATAGCAATCAACTGTGTATAGAAAAACTGATCATTGCAAAAGGAAAAGTAAATAGAAAAATGAAAGAAAGAATGACAACCACAATATAACTTGTATGTACATGTGATTATCAAGCATATTTAATTTTAAATAAGACCAGCGATAATGTCTTTTCCAACTTATTCAAGTTTTTTATAGCTTTTTTTTTTTTCTTCAGTAGGTCCTTGTGGTTATAAACATATACTGCCAAATGTACATAGCTGCATTTTAACAAGCGAGGAAAAGAAACCAAGTGAAAATTAATAAGTATGTATATACACAAATATATAAGTAATAATAAATAAAATAAATAAAGAACCACCACAATAATGGACTACGACAGGAAAAGGGAGAAAGGAATATCCATTTTGTGTTCCTTGAACCAGAATACCATCAGTATATATTTCCTGGTAAACAAATCAGAAGTAGGAGCCAAATTAATCATTCTTTGACCAATTTATCAACAGCATAGGGGAAAAATAAAAAAAAAAGCATTAGATAAGTCACAATTGTTCTTTGTCTGATTGCGTTTTCTTTTTTTTTTTTTCACCACGAAACTCATCTCAACATTTCTGTTTTCAGTTTTGTTTTCCACTTTGTTTCCCATTCATTTTTTTCACAATTTATTTCTCTTAAAAGTTGTCAAGATTCAACAAGGTTGCAAAACTTATACCAAAACTCAAGGACAAAGATGTAAAAAACTATTATGTTGCTATCAAAATAGCAGAAAGCGGGACTTTTATAAAACAAGAGGAAAAATTAAGAAAAGCTGTTCATGCTTATAATGTTAGGTCAAGTCAGCAAAAACGAGAGCTTGCCTCGGTATTTGAAAGTATAATGGGTGATTTCTTGCATACTAATTGGAATGCAATCCAGAATGCTGCAAGGAAAGATGGAGATTCCGTTGAAATGCAAGAGCAAGAGAAACAGCAAGAACAGGAGCAAGAACATGTAAATAACAAGACAGATACTAGTGTATTACGTCAACTTATAGAGACCGAAAACTCAACTGTTTCAACAGAGACGAATAATACGATATTAACTAGGGCAGACTTTCCACAAAGACCAAAGAATGTTAAAGGTCAACCATACAAAAAAGCATTATACAACTACAATGCTATTTCCGGAACACGAAGTATGCGTTTGCCCCTTAGATTTTCCCTTAGTCGACGATTTTACTATTTCTTGCAATTGCAGAAATATTTGAAGGAGAATAATTTGCGCAATTCCAATCAAGTGGAACAAGATCAAGAGTCAGAACTGGACAAGAGGAATATTACTTATAAGGAGAAGCAGCAATTACTCAAAAAGATTGGTAAATCGTTCAGCAAAGTTGACTATAATACACAGATGTCGCTCTGGCTCAAGTATGAAAACAATATCTTATTTGGGTACGACTTAGACAAGGAATATAATCTAGTCACTGTAGATCAAAAGATGGGATATGGTACAGTTAATTTTTTTCCCTTTGGAGACAAAGACCCCGAGTTAAGAGAAGCTATGGCGAGAAAGGGAGCAAGGTTAAGTAAAGATTTGGGAATGAAGATTATAATCAACGAATTTACTGGCAAAGTTTCGGTGCTTGGAATGACCAAGGCTCATTTGTGGAACTACTTTTTGGGGCGAGAATTTAGCAAGGTGAGGCCAAAGTTGCAAATAATCACTAGCGAGGATCAGAAAGTGGATCTCTTTTATGGCCAAGTACTTCGCGAAATTGAAATTCAATGGAGAGAAATGAGCAAGACTGACTATTCAGAACTAGAAAAAGAGTATATGCGGCTTTTAGAGCTACAAAAGGATATATACGGAGGTCACATTGTTGACATTGAATTTAAACAGAGGGCCATTGGTCGGAACCCGGCATATGATATTAGATACATTAGAGGCGAAGTGGAATGTTGGGATGGTCATTTGATTCCAAGTGGGACAAGGACTAGCCACAGAGTTCCCGAAGTATCTTTTTTAAGGTTTGTCAGGAATCAAACTGTGGGGAATTATACAATCATTGGGGAACTTAATAGAGACCATGTGTGGAACTATTTTGTGTATAAATCGAGTAAGCAACATCAAAAAGAGATCTTTGAGTTTCAAAAGGAGTGGAAGTGTATGAATGAGACTCAGAAACAACAGATTGAATCCGAGTATAGGGAGTTGTTGCTATCAGGATATGATATATTTATGGGGAAGAAAGTTACCCATGAACAGAAACTGCAGCTTGCCAAAAGTTTTACAAAAGAAATGAAGAAGGAATACCTTGTTGAGGTTTGGGGTCAATGGGTTATCACCAATAGGCATTCTAGGAAACCACTGATACCACCACTCTCCACTCTCTTGGATGTTTCTCTGGGTAGGACAAAATTGGTAGAATCTGTTCTGGAAGTTCATGCGTACAATTGCTTTTTAGCCAAGAGAATCGATGAAATGAAGAAGGAGAAGGTTAATGTTGAGCTGAAAATATCAGTAGAGATGGGCAAGGCTATTGAGCATTTGCAAGCCGAATGGATTGCAAAATCATCCCATGAGAAAGAAGACATAAGACAGGAGTATTTGAGACTCGTTGAATCTGGTAAGGACTATTTGTATGGGGAGATAGTACCAATTATGGAAAAAAATGAACATTTGTACAAGATTCGAGAGTTAACTGGCACGGGCAGCAATGTGGTCTTTTTGGTCAAGGAGCCGGCACTGTCAGGTGTTAAAGAAAAGCCTAGTATTTCAGTTGGTGCAAAAGACAATAGGACAAATGCAGTGTTGGGGACCGAGGTAGAGCAGAAGGGGGAATATAGGGAGAGAGGAGCCGTAGTCGAAGTCGAAGCCGAAGCCGAAGCCGAAGCAGAATCAGAATCAGAATCAGAATCAGAATCAGAATCAAAATCAGAATTAAAATCAGGATCAGAAACAGAAGCCAAAAGGTATTATCAATTTGCTCGTAGAAATTATGATAACGAAGCAGATATTGATTTGATTGAACAAGAATGGAATGAAATGAGCCAAGAAGAAAAAGACGAGGTTCAGGAGTCATATGAGTTGATGAAAGTGGCTGGCAAGCATTTGGTAGAGGGAGAGATGGTTGATATCAATTGATATCAATTGAACTAGATATACTTAATAGTGGTTGGACTAAATCCGCTGGTGGAAGTTTTTGGAAGAGAGAAGAGAAGAGAAGAGAAGAGAAGGGAAGGGAAGGGAAGGGAAGAGGAAAAGAAATAGGGAAAAGAGGATATAAGGGTTCTCTATTGAACATAAAATTCTACATTAACCCTTGAACTTTGTAGTCCCTTTGTAATCACTTTTGGTGTATATAAAAATTACTATAAAATTGACGTATTTTTTATTATTGTAGGTTCTGTTGTCAGATATCTTTTTTATTGTAGTAGACAGAAGGAGGGGCGAGGGTGGGGAAGAAAACGGGAGAGACACCATTGAATTTAAGATTTTGCTTGGGTTTCACTAGCACTCCATAAACCCTCGGCTGAAAATATTTTTTTGTCTTTTTGTCTTTTTGTCTTTTTGTCTTTTTGTCTTTTTGTCTTTTTTATTTTATTTTTTATTTTATTTTTTATTTTCACCTTTTTTTTTCTTCACTACTGGTACTACTAGTAATACTAGTAATACTAGTACTACTACTGTTACTATCATCGCCATTATTACGGCAAACCTTTAATTCAGCAAGTCGATAAGATGTTCAATTTTTCTATTTTTAGTGCTTTATTGTTGTTGTGTTTTGTTCAATCCATAAATTTCCACAACCACAGTGCAATAGACCAGTAGCAACAGCTAGGTTGAGAATATTCATCACTTGATAATTCACATCTACAAGCACTGTATTGAAATTAAATATTACATTGTATATATCAGTTCCACTTCTTCTTGTATCTAGTAGAAATCACTACTTCTTGCAAAGACATCATTTCTACTGCATGCCAAACTGTTTTATGTTGTATAAATTCGAGCGTCGGTGTCATGTGCACCACTTGAGTATTGTTTCCCCGTTTGTAGATTTTATTTTATTTTATTTTATTTTTTTATCGTTCTCCCTTAAACCGACGCAGAGTAAAGTTCTGCTACTTAGCTTCTTACATTTGGTAGCACCAGTTAAAGACCTTTTAAAAATTTGGAACTTTACTCTTGCAAAATGAAAACTCACACCTTGAACAATGTACATTACACAAATACACAAATACACCAACCCACACACACACTCTCTCTCTCTATCCTTTTTATATTTTATTTTTTTTATTTTATTTTTTTTATTTTTTTGTTCTGTATTTTTCACGTTCTAATCTGCCACTCCACCAATAATTCTAATCTCCACAATTTACAGCTTTGTTATAATCTTGCTACTCTCATTATTTTTTCCTTCAAAAATTTTTTTTTTTTTTCTTTTTACCAATCCTCTTTCCTTTTTCTTCTTTCCTTTTTATTGTTTCCAGCTAGGTCTTTCAACTGAACCATATAGAAGGTACAAATAATCTTACAAACAACAGCAATAGTAATAACAAAAATGGTTGCCGATTCAGTAGTTTATCATCCGACTCTCACAAAACTCGTCAAATTTTGGGATGTTACCCCACAAAGAGAAAAGTCGTTTCGTTTACTTGCATACTTGTCCAGATTTCTCGGATACTATGCTTATAAGAAGGGCTATTCAAAGGAAACAATTGAAATGTTTGCCAACTTGAAGAGTCACTTTACCTTTATCCGTAAAGGTATGAGGTTCTTCAAGCCAATCCCACATTTGCAAACCGCTGCTAAGGCCTACGACAACAAGTTAATGGACCCTATTTTGCAACTCACTACCATCATTAGAAACTTGGGATATGCTGGGTACTTGACCATTGATGGATTCTTGTTTTTTAAATTGTTGGGTGTAGTAGACAAGAAGAAATGGCCAAACGCATCAAAATACGCCAGCAGATTCTGGTTGCTTGGCTTGGTTGCAGGTATCATAAACTCATTGAGAATCATTTACTCATTAAATTCTTACAAACAAACCGACGAGAACGAAAAAACAGGATTGAGTCTTGCAGATGTCAAGAAGAAGCTCTATGCCGCAAAGAGAAAACTCATTTGGGACTTGTTGGATGCTTTCATTGCCTTGAACTCTTTAGACTACTTGCACTTTACAGAAGGTGACGTTGGTTTGGCAGGTGTCATTACCTCAATCTTTGGATTGGAAGACCAATGGGCTGCTCAAAAGATTTAAAAAAAAGTAGCAAGAACAAGAACAAGAAAAAGAACAGGAAAAGGAAAAAGAAAAAGAACAAGAAAAAGAAAAGGGCAAAGAAGTGAGACTGGAAGTATAGTTTGTTTAACTAAGGGACATATTGATTTTGATGTTGACTCGAGTATTGCTTATAGAATTTAGAAAAACAACTACATAGGTAATAAACCTGAGTTTATTTATAGACACACTGCTTGTAACAACAAATATGCAACACGTTCATTCATTAACATTATTCCGCTTTTGCTCTTGCTCTTGCTCTTGTTCTTGCTCTTGCTCTTGCTCTTGCTCTTGCTCTTGCTTTTGCTCTTGCTCTTGCTCTTGCTCTTGCTCTTGTTCTTGCTCTTGTTCTTGCTCTTGCTCTTGCTCTTGCTCTTGCTCTTGCTCTTGCTCTTGCTCTTGCTCTTGTTCTTGCTCTTGCTCTTGCTCTTGCTCTTGCCTTTGGTCCTGCTCCTTGTCACCACCGGCCAACTCCAGCTTCATTCTCAGTTTCATCTCAAAACCAGCCCAGAAAAATTTCATCATCAAGCGCTTGAATTCAGACTCAAGTTCAAGGCTATTTGGCTGAGCTTCTATTAAGGACGTCAAATGTGGAACTTCTCGGCTTATATCAATAGCTATACCTTCGTGTTCTATTTGCTGAGTTTTTGACGATAGTAATGAGTGTTGATTTATCAAATTAGAATTTATTGACAAACCATTCAACTTAGTGTATGAAACATACAGAGTCAACCATGCCTTATTTACCTCATCATCTAGTGACATTGCAGATTCATCAGGCAAAAATGATAGGTCTCAAAACTATTATTATGATGAACGAAAGAAGAAAAAAAGAACAATCAAAACAACCACAACAATCACAGCAACTACGGAAGAACAAATGTAGTTTTTTCAGCCTAGTTGCAAGTCTTTAAATTTTGTGTACTGTGCGGCTTTCAATGTACTCAAACATTAGGCATCGCGATTTGCGCAGTCTTCGAAAGTACATCTGGATGGTAGTATACTTTTTTTTGTTTTTTAATTTTTTGTTTTTTTTTTTTCACTTTTTTTTTATCATTATTACTGTATCATCATTTTAACAAATAGGTAAGTAAGCAGTAGTCAAGTCAAACATTTCTTAAAAGTGTTCTCGAAAGGCGTTTACTACCTATTAATCAAGATACGTTAAAGTGCTTGATATCAAGATGAGCGAGTTGAAAGAGCTAAGGATCCATATTGGAAATATTTCAAGTAAATTACATGATAATAGCAGCCTTTTAGAACAACGATTTTCCAAATATGCCACATCGGTGATTTCACCTTTGGAGTTTCACACCAAGCCATTGCAACTTCACTATTTCGCATATGTCACTATTTCTATTACACAGCAAAACTATGAGAAGTTGAAATCAGCATTGAATGGAGTCGTGTTTATGGGAAGTAAACTTAGTGTCTCAATAGCAAAGCCATCGTATACTGCAAGACTAGAGGAACAAGCAACAAAGAACAAGGCTTCGGTAAATCTGCGAAAGGTTGCAAAGAAGTTGGAAAAAGAGGTTAAAATAGCACAGGCAAGAGCTAGACGAATAGAAGAGTCTCAATGTACATACCCGACAAACTCGTTTACCCTGGGTATACGAATATCAGATCGACTTCCCATTCATGATTGGTTTTCACTTTCTGAACACACAGCAAACAATACTACCGCAAACACGAAAAATCCACCACCAACTCATCGCTTAGATGGAACCAAGTCGTATGGTGCTACAACGGGTAGTCTTGTTTACAAATACAAAGATGGGAATTCTGCTAGCGTGATCAAAGGTGTTCATCGACGTACACCAAGAAAAGATTTGAAACTGCAAACTTTGAGAATATTGATAAACGGAGAGTTGAAAACTTATAAATGTTACAAGACCAAGTTGTGGGGCGTCGAGAGGGGAAGAAGTTTGCGGGAATTGACCTGGAAATACGAGGATGGCATTGGATGGAAAAGTGGCGATGATCACCTTGTAGAAAGTGTAAGTTGTGGAATCAATGGAAGACAAGCCATGGAATATGGTAAGAGAGTGGCCATGGTTGATGCACACACTGGAAAAGGTCCATCAAATTCAGAATCATATAGTAAAGGCTTTCACTCGTTGGACGAAGACAATGACGCGAAGAAGAACAAATTGGTCCTTGCTGCTTTCTTACAAACATTTGATTTTGATAAACCAGTTGATGTCGAAGAAGAAGCAAATTTGGAGAAAGATGACATTGAAGTTGATTCAAAAGGTCGTAGAAAAGTGCAACACTATGATTACGAGATTAAAGATTCTATAAATGATACGGACATGGATGTGGATGAAAATGAAAATGAAAATGAAAATGAAAGTGAGAATGAGAAGGGCCAAGAGAATAGAGAGCTAAAAGACATCGATATTGAACAAGTTATCAAACAAAGTACAGTTGATTTGGAAAAACCAAAGGAAGAGACATATTATGACGAAGATGACGAAGGTAACGATATTCTGGACTTGGAGTTTATCGAGAAAGCTGCATTTGTATCTCAAGGTGATATTCCGACAAATTTGGAAAGACAAACAAAAGCAGACTCAGGAGTAGAATTGGGGACAAGTGCAACACAAAATGTCGGACTGATAGTCAAAGAAAAAGTGGATCTAAACGAAGAGCAGTTAGAGTCAAAAAGTTCTGAGGTGGAACCTACACCGACATTAGATACATCCTTGGAAAAGCAATCATCACAAACAACCAAAGCCCTTCGCTCTTTGTTTAACCCAACAGTCTCAATCGCAACAGACGTGATTCTGAATGCAGACGAAGACGAACTAGCAAGAGCTACTACTACTGATACTACTACCACCACCACCACTACTACTACTACTACAAAAACAACAACAGGTGGTGGCTTCAAACTAGCTCTTTCTGACGACGATGAAGATATTGATACAGAGAAAGTATTTCCTATCGTACAAAATCAGCAACAAAATGATAACAATCAGAATTCAAACAATCAGGACCATGCGTTTAATACACAAATCCAAAGCCAGTTGAAAAATCAAAAGATGAGTCATTTTGGTCTTTTTTGGCCCCATTTGGACTCTCCTTTCCTTTCAACTCAATCACATTTGGCAAAGATTGGAGCCGTGGAAGATGATTACAAGTATACTTGGCCAATGACTCAAAATGGCCAAATTGGCCCAAATAGTCCAAATGGCGATGTTTCAAAGATACCAAGCACAAGCGGAAACGGAAATGATGACAAGCAAGTAGAAGTGGGAGAAGAGACCGAGTATGAGAAGTGGTTTTGGTCCGTTCGTGGTGAAATTACTCGTGAGTGTAAACGTCGTAGAAGAGACTTAGTCAGAAATTTCCGTAAACGCAAGTAAAGATTGACGAAGCAATCCAACTCTATAGAGCAAAATAAAATTCTTACTACTAACTGGCACTAAAAAATGAAGAGAATCAATGTCCAATATTCCCTTTTTCCTTTTCCCTTTATTTATTTTATTCTCTTTCTTGTTTTTTCATTTTTCAGAGTAAACAAACTATTTTGACATTTCTCGCGCAGAATAAATGAATTTCGAACTCATATTTACAAGAAGTTAATCTCTACAATTGTAGTCAAGGGTAAACAAAGACAATGACACCACGCCCCCGTCCACCACCACCACCATCATCATCACTGTCGTCATTGACATCTTCGGCTCTGCTGCATTCTTTTGTAAAAAATGATGTACAACACTCAACATCCAGATTAGCATCAGAGGAAGACGTACCGCAATTAACTTTGGCGAATGTATGCAAAGATATATACGACGGAGTAGTGGGTCTTCTCATTAATCCCCAGGCCGCACGAATTGTCTATCCATTAGTAATTTGTTTTTCATCATTACTTGCAAAGATTGTTATCAAGACGGTACCGTATACCGAAATCGATTACTCCACGTATATTCAACAAATCAAGTTAATCGACCAAGGAGAGATTGATTATGCTGAAGTTTATGGCGATTCAGGTCCCATTGTTTACCCTGCAGGTTTTTATTCGGTGTATTCTTATATTTACTGGTTTATTGGTGATAACATTAAAGAAGCACAAAACATTTTTGGCTATGTATTCACAGCAAGTGTGTTATTAACCACAGTCATATATGCTCAGATCTGGGATGTTCCACCATGGCCTATTTATTTGTTATTGGCCAGCAAGCGGTTGGTATCGATTTACATGTTGAGAATGTTCAATGATTGCTGGACAACTTTGGCAATTTTAGGCACTGTTGTGCTTTTGCAACAGGCAGCAGTTTATAAGTCCACACATAATGAAAAGATCTCAGATAATGGTACTGAGAGTTTAAATTCGAAATCAGAGAAAAGAACAAAAGCCAATAAAAGAAAACAAACACAACAAACACAACAAACACAGGAAAATGAAATTATTACCAAGCTGAATGGGTTTGATTTGAGCTATATGCTAACCCTAGCTGCCGCCGATCTTTATAGTATGGCCATCTCCATCAAAATGAATGCGTTGCTATACCTACCTGCATTTTTGATTATTGTGTATTTCTTAAATGACGAAAACTTGTTCAAATTCATTTCCGTTGTATTGATAATTCCATTTATTCAATTGGTAATGGGTTGGAAATTCTTGTTGCCGTTATACAACGATGAGGTAGCAAGACAAATCAGATGGAATTACATTACACAAGCATTTGACTTTAAGAGAAAGTTTTTATATGAGTGGACTGTAAACTGGAGATTCTTACTGGAGCAAGTATTTCTATCGGATTATTTTTCACGTTTTTTGCTCGTCGCCCATAGCGCCACACTTTTATTATTCATCTTTACTAGGTTTCTCAACGAAAGAATTACCGGTAAGCTGTTTAATCAACTTGTGAAAGATGCTTTTAACCACAAGTCTACAATAACGTACTCAAAGAATGCATTCGTCGATAAATTAATTGCACCACAATTAATATTTTACATTATGGCCATCACCAATTTGATTGGAGTCTTGTTTTCAAGATCGTTACACTATCAGTTTCTTGCGTGGTATGCATGGTCATTCCCAGCATTGCTACTGCTCAATTTCCCAGTATACATCGGTGTTCCAATCTGGTTTGTCCATGAGTGGTGTTGGAATGTCTTTCCTTCAACGAAATTAAGCTCAATCTTATTGGTAAGTATTTTGCTGGTAACCATTATACTCAGTTACATAAACTTTAAAAAATGGTTCCCACTGTCAAAAACCATTGCGGAATATCGAGAATGGGAAACAGCGCAAAAAGAAAGGAAGGATGAATAAAGTAGAACAATTCATATGAAAGCAACCACGAGCCAAAAAACAAAATTAAGAAAATGAATAGATTCTTTTTTTTTCTTCTGAATTTCCTGTATAGACTTCGGGTATAGTAAGTATTAACTCTTATCATTCAATATACACATATACGTACTTTTGTATTTTTATCTGAAGGAATTTGTCTACTGATTGTCAGATTCCCATAATTCTATTCATGTTTATCTTTGGCGCGGGATCAAAAGCGCTGTGTATCTCTCTTTTTTCCCTTTTTTTTCCTTTCTCTTTATTTGTTTTTTGCTGATAAAGTAGAGTAAGACAAAACCTCCTTTTTATTTTTATTTTTATTTCCTAGACCCACTACCTGTACAATATACACTATATAGGCTGTACACGTCCAACATCTCATAATAACCAAGTTTGGACCAACACACTTATATATAAGTGATTCTCATTATTTTGCTACTTCTTTAGTCACCAACTTCAGCGTTTTTTGAGAACTATTTTTACAATGGACGAAATAATGCAATACATAGAATTTCCAGTGACTATTCCAAATCAACGAAAAGTCGAACAAATCATCAACTATGCATCTTACTTGAACATACTCGTATCATTAACAGTTGGACTTGCTTCAGGCTCTTTACTCTACTTGAGTTATGCTTTTGCTGCACAACTAGTTGCACTCCTATTGATCGTGGCACCTAATTTTCTATTCAAGTCGGAGCGTCCAATCGGATGGTTAAGTGTCAAGTATTAAAAGCATTGGGAAAAGCAAAATAGACGAAAAAAAAAAAGAATTAAAAGCAACCAGGTGCCAATTTCTGTCTCATACGAAGATAAAATAGATTTGATCATCATGCTTAGGAAATAGGGACAATATTAGCACGGTTTAGATGGTCCGTGGCTGAGCTTTGTTATCGTTTAATTGTTTTTTTTTTCTTTTCAACTTATTCAGGTCAGTGTTATTTTCTTTGCTTAATCAAATCTCAGTTTAAATGATATGTACGACTTGTATATTTCATTTCTTTTTTTCATTTTCTTTATATACATATTTGATGCTTGATTGAATGATATGAAGAGGGCTGAGTATTTTAATTGGAATTTTTTTTTTTTTTTAATTGGCCCACATCATTCAGTTCCGGTAATGGATACCTTTCGTACTCAAACATTTAGTACTTTGTAGAAAATTCAGGTGACAAGAGAACAATGTATTTTGCAAAAAAATGTCAAAATGAGTTAATGAAATTTTCGAATAGCGAAGTGCAAAGGAATTTTGAATAATAGTAAAGAAAGGGGGAAAAGGGAGGGAAAGAAAGATCACAATACGATACACCATGTTGATTCAACGAGACATATCGCTAGCATGGAAATATTTAGAGTGAGCACTATATCGATACAAGATAAAAACAAGTATTGATTTAAACATATAATATAATACTTTAGATGCTAAATTGAATATTTGTTTAATCATTGCTAAAATGCAACAATTATACCAAAACCAGTAAAATAGCATAAATTTCTATTCCAAGTGATGGATCTCGATAGTTTCATACAATTGATTTTTCTTTAAAAAAACGAGTTGTAAATGGAATTTCCAATTGTTTGAAATGGTTGGTGTTTAAAATTAAATATAGCATGAGGGTCACCATTTGCAATGTGTTCCAATAACAACTTGCACGGTGACTTATACAACTCAACCTGTGATTATATGATCCCGCTGTGCCTTGTTGATACCCCTAGTGCATATGCGTCCTCGACATTTTTCGTTCCCCGTACAAGATCATACGACAAAGGCGCCATTTTGTCGCAGGATCTGCCAAGTTCAGAATAAATGTGTGAGTCAGCAGCTACACTAGTGCAATGTTGTGGTAGGCTATGGGAAACGGTAGCAGAGGTTAGTGGGCTCCCCCTGCTTTGGGATCATGGTTGGGTTTGTGATATAGTCGTCCGTGAAGCAGCAACAGAGGTAACATCAGAAATAGCTTCATTAGTAGCAACGTGTCTTTTTTTGTCCGTTCTTGTCATTTTCATTTTTTTTTTTTCCTTTTATTTCTTTGTTGAGACTAGTATTGTATTGCTAGCATTGTTTAAGCTTTGTCCAGGTTCTGCAATTTGCAAAGCCTTGGATCTATTCAAAAAGATTTTGCTAACCTTTTTGAACTTCGTTTTCATGCTCTTTAAGTAGCGATTGAAGTTGGTAATTACAGGTAGTGTTTATACTAAAACTGTATAATTGAAGTTTGAAAAGTAGTAAGTGAGACTTAGTTGTGGGTGTAGTTCCAGTTAGGAAAAGAAAGAAATATGATAAAAAAAAAACTAAAAAACAAAGGTTGAAACCTAAAAAAAAGAACATATTTGTAGGTATTTATACTTCACCAAGTAGCTAGCTCTCTTGTTATGGCTTGTAATTGGAGATAAACAAGTATACTTGTATATGCCATGTACATTGTGGTTGCAAAAGCTAGAAAGAAATGTGCATAATGTAGCGGTAGCGCGGGTGCTCTTACTGGTCATAAGAGTATGAATGCTAGTGGGGACCACTCATATTTTAAAGTAAAAAGTAAAAAGTAGATAGAATACTTATGGAAATAGCCTTTAAACCTGCATTATTGGCCTGAAACGGTTTTCCAAGTATGTTGAAATATGAATTGCTTTATTTGACCTTTATCAAAGGCAAAGCCGACCTTAATACAAAACCACGCTTCAACACCAAAAGAACCAATTTTATTTCTCTTTCTTTTTCCAAAACAAATTTTTATATTTTTCAAATAAAAAAAAAAACAAAAGTAAAAAATATCTGCTCATATACTAATATTTTCAATCTGAATTATTAAGAGAACAAGCTGTAAATGTTACACTCATCAGTCAACGAGGTGCATTCAATAACTAACTGAATCGATAAAACTTTACTATTCTACCCCCCCCACCATCCCCTCAGTTTCTAGCAATAGCTGACCGTCTAATTTTTTTTAATCTTAATACTTTTTTATTTTCTATTTACGGAAAAACAACCAAAGAATGAATAGATTAAAAAGAAAATAGAAAATAGACACAGTTATTCACAATATGGCTCTTTAGACTAATCTTAATAGTCATCACCACGAGTAACTACTTCTTTCTTGTGTGGGTGCAACAATATTGTATGCTCAAATTGCGCAGTATAGCTTCCTCTTTTATCGACAATAGGTGGGTAATCTTCTACAATTCCGGCTTTAACCAATTGATTCAATGCAAACAAATACTTCTCTTCACCTGTCCTTTCCAAGTAACGTCTACACCAGGGTAATGTACCAAAATTGGACTGAATGGTGTTTAACAAATGTTTAGCTTTATCGCTTGGAGGCTTAATAGATTCAACTCCTGAGTTCAATGCATAGTGAGAACACTCACCTTCAGGAAGCACATATCCATTACCAGTAGACCCAAAAGTTTCAATGGCAAAAGTCTCTCCTTCTTCCATCTTTGTCATATCTCCATTGGCTACGATGGGCACAGTCTTACCTGAATGAATAATAAAATCACCAATATTGTGACCGTTGAGATTCTTGATACATTTGATAGGATAAGTTTTTCCATCAAGCTCCATCTCGTACGATTCCATGACTTCTTGGACTGCAGCACCAATGTCGTTTAATCTCACATCAATACCCGCTTCCTTCACACCGGTATTTGTTGCCTCCTTAACTGCTTGCATGATGGAATCATATTTTCCATCTTCATTAAAAGTCATCGTGAATGCAGAGTCACAGATTCTTCCATTGACATGCACTCCAATATCCACTTTCATCAAATCGTCCTTGCCCAATGTCAACTTATCACCAGTGTTTGGAGTATAATGAGCTGCCACGTGGTTCAAAGATAACCCTGTTGGGAAACCAATACCAGCCTTCAAAGTATGGTCTGCACTAGCATAAGCGCGAACCGAGTTTTCAATAAGGTCGGCAATCTCAATCATCGTCATTCCGGGACGAATAGAAGACTTTGCCTTAGCACGAACTCGACGGTGGATCTCAGCACCTTTACGAAAGTCCTCCCACTTATTATTTTGTTGTCTGTCTAGATATCGCATCTCCTCAGATGTTGTACGGTATTTGTTTGAGTCCAATCCATATTCTTGCCATTCACCTTCAGGGAAAACACCATCGGGATAGGACTGGTCAATGGAAACAAGCTTTTTCTTCTTCTTTTTATTGCTACTCTTCTTTTTCTTTTTCTTCTTGTCAGAGCCAGCATCTCCAACAGCAGCAGCAGCAGCAACATCATCATCATCTTCATCATCATCATCATCATCATTCTTATTCTTATTATTCTTATTATTCTTATCATCATTATGACCTGCTACACCAGCGTTGTTACCATTGTCTTGTCCAAAGGCAGTAGTTGCTTTGATCTGGTGCTTGTCGAGGTTGGCTTGGGTTCCATTACTTGAATCTTCGGCAAGATGTAAGTCATCGGCCTTGGCCCTAATGCTGTCAATACCTGCTTTGATTGATGTATCGGTTGACATTTTTTATGGAAAGTAAGTAATCAGAAATAAACTCGGGGTCCAAGTCTTAATTACGAAATAAAAAGAAAAAATAAACAAAACTGTAGTTGCAAATAGTAAAAATAGAACTAAAAGAAGGAAAGAAAAACCATAGAAAAAAAAAAAAAACAAAAGAATAATAAGCACTTCTGCTCGGTATTTGTCAGAAACCTTCAAGAGCCGAATAATAATTATTAAAGAAAAAAAAAAAAAAAAAAAGAAAAGAAATTGTCAAGAGAGAAAAAGTTCACATATGAAAAAAGCGCAAAGAATATTTAAAGAGAGAGAATCGGAAATGGGTTTTGAGAATAGGATCCGAACTAAACGCCATTTGCACACATGGTAAACTTTGTTCATCTTTTTGGAAATCGCAACGGACTATCGTTTCCCCTATACACCTCCCTTCCTAACGAACAATATCAGAATCAATCAAAGGGAGATCCAAAAGAGAAAGCAATCACTTATATAACTTTCTTCAAAAACAAAGTCTTTGATGTTTCCTATTTTTCTTTCATTCTAATAAATCTTTTCAAACTATACATAATTTTTAATAATAAGTTAATACTAAATAACAAAAAAAAATTAAAAAATAAAAAATAAAATAAAAATAAAATAAAAATAAAATAAGGTGAAAACCAATCTCCATTTCCCGGTAGCTTATTGTTGCAAAATAGAGAGAAGCTTTGGCCAACTTTCTTGATCCTGCTTTTGCTCTTCCTGATAATTATCTCCATAATTGCCATCCTCAAAATT